>NC_083289.1:5419400-5625704 GCF_963506605.1 Zootoca vivipara | reverse complement strand
TGGTGCACGTAATCCCTGAAACTAGTCACTAAATCACGCAGGTGCTCAGTGATGAAATGTTTTACTTTTTGGTATCAATTCTTTGTCAGTTGCCTCCAGAAATGTATCTCGTGTTGGGATGTTAGTGAGGCTACCACCTTCTACTCAGCTTGCCCATAACCATAATTTTTAAAATCACTGCCTCAATCTTATCTTCCACATAAAAAATATTGTTCCAAGTATGTGAAAATGTCTGCTAAGTAGGCTAGCATACAATACCCCCAATGATGAGCATGTGAACCTGCCCTGTGGAGCAATCCATTTGCATTTGCACTCTCCCTCTCTGCCCCCTTCAATCACAAGAGCCCTAAGAAACTGTGTCAAAGATTTTTGCCCAATCCCAGCTCACTTGCCATCCAGTAACTCTTTCACAAGTTTCCCCTCTGGCAGCAAACACATAAACAGGTAAACCATATAATACAACCACCAGACTTAACATGGACACTGGTACCAGAGCCTGCAATAAACCCAGATGCCAACTTTGCTGCTACATACACCCGGGCAACATCATTACTGGCCCCAACAACATCCAACATACCATCTCAGGACTATTTAATTGCTCATCTTCTAACATTGTGTATGCCATCAAATGCCAACGGTGCCCTTCAGCTCTCTATATTGGACAAACAGGCCAAACCCTACGCCAAAGGATAAATGGACATAAATCTGACATCAGGAACCATAAGACTGAAAAACCAGTAGGAGAACACTTCAATCTCCCAGGACATTCTATACAAGATCTCAAAGCAGCTGTTTTATTACAGAGAAATTTCAGGAACAGACTGGAAAGGAAGTTGCTGAATTGGAAATCATTACCAAGCTTAAAACCATGGAAGCACCTGGGATGAATAGAGATATCGGATTCTTATCTCATTATGCATGATCAAGCTTTCTTTAGCACCTCAGCCCAGGACTAATTGCAGCCATCAGCAGCCATTAACACCCATCTACAGGTTTACCACTCCCATCAGCCCATCTCCCATTCCCACCCACCCCCCACCACCCTCTGTATATATATAGGGTCTGACACTTCTGTTTCTAGTGTATCTGAAGAAGTGTGCATGCACACGGAAGCTCATACCAAAATATAAACTTAGTTGGTCTTTAAGGTGCTACTGAAGGAATTTTTTTATTTTGCTTCGACTCAGACCAACACGGCTACCTACCTGTAAGGTAAACCATTGTTCAGAGTTGCTTGGCTGCTTAATACTCCAGCTTCTAGGTACTGTACAGGGAAGCCTTCAGAGGCAAATATACTTATGCCTGTAAACTGAACTCAGTATCTATCTAGATGTTGAAAATATCAAACCAATTTTACAAAATCAAAGCTCTTCGTGTGAAAAAGGGAGTCTTTATACAGCTCACATTAAAGAGAAATAAACAGAACTGTTCTGCAAGTTTTAGCTAAAGTGTCTACAACAGCAATTACCTACAGTTTTACCCAGCTGTATTTTTAGAATGGCCTCAAGTATTATGCAAGGCATTCTTATATGAAGGATTTGGCCAAAAAGAATCTGAGATGCCATAAGGCCGTCTGAAATGAGTCATATGTCTCTTTTCTTCAACATCCTGTTAATTAGGGAATGTGGAAACTATATTTGCCATTGCATAACAGAAAAGGGAGAATAGTGTTGTTTACAACTTTGTAACTTGAAGTGAGTTTGCAATGCTTGTTCGTTATTTACACAATGGGCACAGCCATTCGTCGCAAAGAATGAACTGCTCTATTTTTAAAGAGCGAAATATTTCACCCTGTAAACAACATTTACGGTAGTCTGCCCCTCAGTTGGCTCTCTCCTTTCTAAGCTTTAGGTGAGCTGTTGAGATCTTTTTATTCTGCTTAGCTTTCCATTTGCTCTTAAGTTTTTGACTATTTTATTCTGCTTCTTGAATGCATTGGTTTTATTGTGTCTCAGCTGTTTTTGTTGCAAGCTACTTTGGGGGCATATAAACAAATTTCTAAAAGCAAAATGTTCAAACCATTTCACATGTTATCCCAGTAACCATTACAGAAACCCTGTAGAGTAGACACTATTATGTGTATGTTGCAATGGGGCTGAAGCAATGACACAGTGGCTTGCCAAAGATCACCTATCATTTTTAAGTCAGCTGCAATGATTTTTGAACCAAGAACTTCTCAGTTTTTGTCTGCTATGTACTGGATAAAGGTAAAGGGACCCCTGACCGTTAGGTCCAGTTGTGGACGACTCTGGGGTTGCGGTGCTCATATCACTCTATAGGCCGAGGGAGTGGCCAGCATGACAAAGCCGCTTCTGGTGAACCAGAGCAGCACATGGGAACACCGTTTTTATCTACTTGCACTTTGACGTGCTTTCGAACTGCTAGGTGGGCAGGAGCTGAGACCGAGCAACGGGAACTCACCCTGTCGTGGGGATTCGAACCACCGACCTTCTGATCAGCAAACCCTAGGCTCTGTGGTTTAGACCAGTGGTCCTCAACCTTGGGCCTCCAGATGTTTTGAGACTACAATTCCCATCATCCCTGACCACTGGTCCTGCTAGCTAGGGATCATGGGAGTTGTAGGCCAAAAACATCTGGAGGCCCAAGGTTGAGGACCACTGGTTTAGACCACAGTGCCACCTGTGTCCCTTATGTACTGTGGTACCACCTCTCAAATATCATATTCAAACCCAGGCTGGTACAAAGAGGGTTGAAGGTGAGTAAGAAGTTATCTGTAGCCTCCATACTCACAAATGAGAAAAGAGAAAAGTCAAGTTAGGATGAAACAGTAGACAAACAGGAAATGGGCTTTAGAGAACAGCTGAGCCAAGAGCCTAAAGATAATGCCCAAGGTACGGTAGCTTTAAACAAAACACTTCTAAAGGCAAGTCACCACTCTCCAAGAACTTTAGTCATTTTCTTAAACAACTAAAAGACCTGCACCAAAGTGGCAACTGGCTAGTTTAAATGATTGAATTTTGCTTGTCCCCCAACTCTGACCACTGACCTCACTGCACTCTTGGCTTCTTGGCTTCCAACTTCACAAGTCCCTTCCTGTAATCCAACTCCTTGCCCCTGAGCAAGATACTTTCTTCCTCTGGCACTTCTCTCTTAGTGGTTGCTTTTCCCCTTTACTCTGTGCCTTCAAGATTACAGGTACTTATCCCTTCAGGAAAAATTCCACGTTCTACTGCTGACACAGTCACCATAAGCAGCGAGCCACAGCAACTTGTCTAAGCCAATACCTGAGAAACAACTACGCAGACAGGCGGATGGCAGCCAAGTTTCGAGTCTATTACATATAAACATTACTAATTCATGTATATGATATAGTTCCCTTTTCATCAAACCTAGCCTTGTCTACTAAGAGCAAACAAGACTATCTTCTGTAGCCATAGAGACTAACAAGATCTGTTGACACAGGGAACCAAACATGCCTGCATTTCCAGGTAACCAGCAATTCTGAAGTGATCGTGAAAATGTACATAACAGAACCAATGAGATACAGAAAAATAAAGATACCTTATTAATCTATTCTTTATAATTCTGTTTTAAGTGCTTCCTTAAAAGAATTATCAAGTTGTTTATCCTCTACTCCACCCTAGCATGAAACCCAATGTCATACCCCTTTAAGTTATGCAAATACCCAAATGAGGCCTGGTTTCCATTCAGTAATCAACATGATATCAGCACTGGCTGAGCGAGAACACAGAAAGTTGTTTTTGCACTTATGGGCAAGGAGGAGGAAATTGCACACTTGGACTGTGGCCACAAACTCCTCCCTAATCTACCTTGAAGCATGATTGCCACATGGAAGACGGATTTAAAATTTACTGCATGTTGCACACTGAAGGAAAATTATATGAAAATGATTTATAGATGATACCTAACTCAAAGTAAATTAGCAAAGATGTATAAAAGCGAAACAGGTATATGTTGGAAATGTCAAGAAGCAGAAATAACATTTTATCATATATGGTGGTCATGTGAATAACCATTCCAAAGGATGCTTTGGAAATTATTTATAATGAAATGGGAAAAAAAATGTTTACAAGGATATTCGGAAAAAACCAAACAAACCAGAAGCATTTATTTTGGGTATGGTACAGACAGAGGTACCCAGAGGGCAGAAAAAGCTATTTATGGATGCAAGAACAGCAGCTCAGATTTTGTTAGCTCAGAAATGGAAGGTGAGAGAGGTTCCAAAAGAGGAGGAATGGCAACTAAAAATGATGGACTATGCAGAGCTAGCAGGCCTAGCCAGCAAGGTAAGAGAACAAGAAGAACACGTGTATAAAGGGGAAGGGAAATTATTTGTGGAGTATTTGGAAAACAATTGTAAGCAAGTGAAAATGCTAGCAGGATTAATGTAGAGTAAGGGGGAAACTAGATGAAGGAAATATAACATGCAGTTACTTTTGGAAGTACAAGTAAAAACAAAGAGAAAAGGGGAAGTCATTGGATGTACTGTGGTATATTTAAAGGTGGAAAATGTATATTTGAAATTTTAATAAATTGTTTTAAAAAGCAGCATGAAAGCCAGATCAAAACACAAAGAGGTGATGAAGCAGCATTTCACTGATGCCAACAATCCTTACATGCACACACCTATGGCTGGATGCTCATTTTCCAGTATCTCTGAATTACTTTAAGGGTATCATTTTTCAAAACAATTACTTACAACATTTAAAATAAACAATACATGCCAAGCATCATAATAAAAAAAAATACTGTACTTGCTAATAAAATTGAGCCAGCTATGAGGGAAGCAGAGGTACAGGTCTGACATTAAGCTGTGGCTTGTCCTGCCTTTTCGTACTGCACTCTCGTTACAGGGAAGCTTCAACTGCAATTTTATGCTGATGACCACACTGCATGAAAGAATAACCTCACATTCAACTTCAAACTACTTTCTAGTTCTTGTTTGGAGGCAAGCTGCCATTTATAGAAACCCTAGTTTTCCTAATTCAGCTATCGCAGCAAACTGAAATCAGAGGAAATCTGAGCATGTGAGAGGAGCACCCAAGTCCATATACCAAACCATGGTTTGGCTTTAACATGATAAACTATGCCTAAACTGTATCAGAGCTTTCCACAGTATCATTGAGCTACTTCTCTGTGTAGCCAAGATGAAATAAGTAAGGTATTAAAATATTCTTACATGACATGTAGAAATTAACACGTGTTTTAAATCTGCTTTTAGTTTAACAGTTGGTTTTAATTATGTTTTGATTTTTTGGGGGGAAAAACCTTTAAATTTGCCTTTCATTGTTTGTTTTAGTTTATGTAAATGACTTGGAGGTTCTATTTATAATCAGTATAGAAATTTTGTTAAACAGATAAAAATAAGGATGATTTATTTCATATGACAGTTGCTGTGACAGAGGAATTATGACCACTTGCACAGACAAGTTCTGTACATCCTCTGGTACGGTATCATTTATAACCAAGACTGGGTACATGTGCAAAGATTTTCACAAGCTGACAGAATAGTTTTCTAAGGCTAAGCACTGCAATAGAACCAAATTTCAATCGCTATGGCAACCTGGCATCTAACATATATTTCCAGCCCTATGATCTATACACTGAGTCGATACAAACAAGGCATACAAAGAACCCCTCTTCAGCAGCTGCCCCAGAATGAATCACTCTTACTCTAGTCTAGATGAGAGTAAGTCTCCCAGGCAACTTCCAGTTATGCCAAAAACCTTCAGCAATGTGGATCAAGCTGGCAACACAATAAATATTCCCATTTTAAAAATGTAATTGAAAAAGCATGATAAATATTCAGTATAATAATTGAAGACATTGTTATTAGTCAAGAGATTAGAGCTGAGTTGGCCTGCTTGAAATGCCTATCTAACCTTGGTCAAATATTCCAAAAATGCCACTATCATTTTATTTCGTTATAGTTACCATATGTTAGAATGACTACTCATGAAAGATGCTTGCTGCTAAGCCCTGCAGCAGTCAGTGTTAGAAACTGAGATATAAAAGCTAGGAGCTAAATAGCACCTTAAACCTAGGTTATGGGCGCAACAACGGAATGTCTAGGCACACTTTTTAAATAACAAGAATACAAAGCTGAAAATGACTAAACTGCAACTAAAATATTATGTTCATTTTTCAAATGGTCTATTCCTTCCCCTGCCCACCACCCTAATATTCTTAAAAGGGTCTCTTCTCCAGTCTTCAGAGAGTAGCAGGAAGTAGGGAGGCGAAAAAGGGTCCTCCTTTCCTTCCACTCTGTAGTTTTAATCTGAAATTTTAGGCGCAGGACTGTGCCCAGAGCTCAGAAACTGCTCACGCTAATGAAATTCCCTGTCACAAAATGCACCTAGAACAATGGGAGTTTCAAACACTGGCAGCAGTCCTAGTCAAATCAAGCAGCGTTACACAGCTTCCCGCATTGACTACCTGCTATAACTGCAAGCCTCTCCAAAAAGGAACACAAGCAAGTCCTAAGTGGGAAAAGTGAGTGCTTAGTGGAGAGTTTCAGACCAGAATGGGTGTGTGTGGAAATTTTCACTCAAACCATGAGGTGGGCCAATAGCACAATCACCCAACTTGCCTCACACTGGGTGCAATGTTCAAAACTCTCATTTTTCTAGACACATTTTACAACAGGGAATTTCATAAATGCAAGCAGTTTCTGAACTCTGGGAGCAGTACTGCACCTAATATTTCAGATTAAAACTGCCACTGCTGAGGCTTTGAGAGGAGAAATTCCTTCCCGCTAGACTTCCAAGAGATTGCTGATAGGTTCCACCTCTCAGCTGGCCTTACAGAAAGGCAGTGTTTCTCTCTCAGCAGCCTTGGATTGGCTGCCTTTTTCCTCCCTCCATCCATCTCATTCCCATCTTGTCTTATCCACTGAAAATGGGAGGGAGCAAAGCTCTCACTGCCTTGTCTGGCTCTTTCCTCAAGAGCAGGCATCCCCAAACTGTGGCCCTCCAGATGTTTTGGCCTACAACTCCCATGATCCCTAGCTAACAGGACCAGTGGTTGGGGAAGATGGGAATTGTAGTCCAAAACATCTGGAGGGCCGAAGTTTGGGGATGCCTGCTCAAGAGAGTTGCGAAACTCTCCCCACACCCATCAGCCTTCATTGAAACTGTTGGAGGAATGGGCTTGTCTACAGAATTAACAGGAGAAATTAAACCTTGGTGGAATTTCACACATGTGGGAGATGGAAGGAGAATCTAGACAGGAGCAGTGGTTTTCTAACTTCCCATCCACAGTGCACTTGAAAACTGCTGAGCATCTTAGTGGACCACTTAATTATTTTCCTCTGTGTTTAGCAACTCTAATGCACTGTACTTTACAATGTTAAGGAATTCAAATTGTAATACAATAAAATGCAATGTATAAGAAACAAAAGAAGCAATTTGGGCACCATTTAGGGGTGAAAAGGATTTTCAATCCTGATCTGGATCTGCCAGTTGTTGTTGTTTAGTCGTGTCCGACTCTTCATGACCCCATGGACCAGAGCACATCAGGCACTCCTGTCTTCCACTGCCTCCCGCAGTTTGGTCAGACTCATGTTCGTAGCTTCCCGTTACTCAGAAGTAAATCCCAACTGAGTTCAATGGGGCTTCCTCTCAAGTAAAATGTGCATGGATCAGGGACCTGAACTTTTTTTCTTTTGAACTCTATGTTTTGTTTAGGTTTTAGCTGTCTTGTTTAATGTACTTTTAATGTATGATGTGCTTTTAATTTGAAATACTGTATACAGTAGTACCTTGGGTTACGAACACGATCCGTTCCGGATCGCGGTTCGTAACCCAAAAAGGTCGCAAACCGAACGCCATTTCTGCGCATGCGCAAAGCGCGTTTTTCATGATTTTCGCGCGCATGCCGCTTCTGCGCATGCGCGGGACACGCACGCCGGAAACACTTCCGGGTTTGCAGAGTTCGTAACCCGAACGGGTCGTAAACCAAGGTACGACTGTACTAGCCAGTTAGTTATGATGGTTTAAGTAGCACATGTTAAATTGTTATCATTGAAGGACACTTAAGTTTTAGGTTTGCGACTGGACATTCAATGTGGGTTTCTCTACCATCAGATGTATAGGCCTTTAATATGTGTTAACTGTAGTGCCAAAAAGATTTATTTTTATACTAAGAAAAATAACTCCCGTCCTGAACTCTGTTCAACAGTACTAGTTACACAGGGTATTCCCAAAGGAGTGTAACAGCCACACACATATGCATACACACACAGAGGAGTCTATTGGAAACCCACATTGCAATACAGTACATCATAAACTCCTGGCCTTTCTAGAGCGTTACAAGCATGATTGATGTTTTATGGACTGGAAGAACCATGGGAGGGCTGAGACTGCAGGGAGGGGGAGGTGGTAAGGAGGGGGGAGCTTTATCAAAGTGTATGGAAAAATTCTGGCATTCTGCAAAACACTCCTGCATTTGTGTAAGTGCACTTATGTTAATTTACATATACAATAGACAAAGATGTATCTGGCCCTGTCTCAGCAAAACAGCAACTTCAACTGTTCTCTTTATTTTGCTTCGACTCAGACCAACACGGCTACCTACCTGTAACTGTTCTCTTTAGGAGTGCAACTGTAACATCTTCCAAACTAATTCAATTTTGCAGCAAATTCCCCCAAATTATAGTCAGGATATTTATACGTCAGACTTACAGGAAGCCATTCGCAAGGGGCAAGTAACACTTCCATGCGGACAACTAGCTTGTCAGGCCTAAGGACAGCTCACAGTACAGTGGTACCTTGGTTTATGAACTTAATCCATTCCGGAAGTAGGTTCTTAAACCAAGGTGTGCTTTCCCATAGCAGCGGGGGGGGGGGGGGGGGACGGCGACGACTCAATTTACAAATGGACCACACTCAACAGGAAGCAAAACGTGTTATTCCAAGGCAAAGTTCACAATCCAAAACACCTACTACCAGGTTTGCAGCATTCTTAACCCAAGTTGTTCATAAACTAAGCTGTTCTTAAACCAAGGTACCACTGTATACTTTTATAATCTGCAAGATACTGACACTGATACTTTTTATTACCTTCACCTTTGGTAATGTTATCTTCCTGACCTTCCTTGAGGAAGAGGAACTTCATGCCAATGATATTGCCTAACAGATTTGCTTGCCTGAGCTAACAGATCCGCCCCTTATGGCTAAGTTTGTAAACATATTTCTCAAAGTTGTTTTCTTTTTCAGTGCTTTCATTTACACCTTAGTTCTCCTACAATATCACATAGTATAATAAATTCTGCTTTAACACTGCATGTTTTACAGAGTAATATAACTGGTTTATCCAAAGGCAGCAGTAGTACCTACCACACCTTAGCTCCAGGATGGAGTTGCACTGCAAGCTAACAGCCTCTCTCAAACACAAACACCACACTTAAGAGCAGCCATGTAGCTTTCATCCATAGAAGGAAACATCAGAAAACAACACTAGCAAGGTTTCCTCACTTTAGTGACAAGATGCAATCTACAACCCACTGAACTGCAAAACTCCAAATGAGTTTTGCAAATTCAAAAGAGGCTTTTCAAGTACAACTCAGACAGAGAAAAAGAGAAGTTACAAGAGCACAGCTGAAACACTGTAAAATACCCTACTATTGATTTACTTCCTACTGGAACGGTGAAAACAACTCAAAGTGAAACTGAACACAACATACAGTACTCTGTTTCCATGAGCGTACTGAAAATGTAAAGCTAGTGTCTCGGTGTTTATTACCACCATGAAATGAACAAAAGGCCAAACATGGAAAGTCTTACATTTGCACCACAACACATGTCTCAATTATGTAAATATTGACTGAGGTCATGTGTACACACAGAGGAATCATGTTACCCAGCATTTCCTGTTGAAACTTTCCCTCCCCATATGTTTTATTGCACTACACCCA
Organism: Zootoca vivipara; assembly: GCF_963506605.1. Classification (NCBI taxonomy): domain Eukaryota; kingdom Metazoa; phylum Chordata; class Lepidosauria; order Squamata; family Lacertidae; genus Zootoca; species Zootoca vivipara. The sequence continues at coordinate 5,615,809 of NC_083289.1, read as the reverse complement.
CCCTCCAGCATACTCTGGTCCAGTTCACTGACATGGCCTAAATTAAAAAATACAAGAGGCACCTTCCAGCACATTAAACACAAACAGTCTCTTCAGCAACCACCAACCAACCAACCAACCTTTACTGCGGTCGAAGACCAGACAGCAAAGTTAGCAACAGCAACACAGCTTCTTCAGTCTCCTCTTTGGTGGGTTTTGTTTTTCTCGCTACTGCTCTCTCACTGGAACAAAGAAGCTAGAAAGAAATTCCTGCATTCTTTCCCATTTGAAGGCAAGGAACCCCTTGGCCACCTCTTCTCTCCAGGACAATGCCTTGCCTGCCAGCACATGTTCAGGATCACATCTGCCAGACTTCCCTCTCTAAGAAAGTAAGACAAGCTAGGCAGAACTGTAGAGACCAAGCATTCCTGAGCCCACAGAATGCGAAGGAGAAAAATGAGGCCTGCAAAAACCACATGTCCTGAGCTTTGGGAGGTAGGAGTGCTGCAAGGGTCTGAAATCCAAGACTTCCTGCTTCTCTTGCAGGCATCCTTTCCTTGCCCCCCCCCCCCGCCCTAGCATCAGTGGACCATAGAGAGAGAAAGGCCACAAAGGAAATGAGAAGCAAGCTCAGGATTTGGGGTGGGAAGTTATATAAGGAGGCAGCCTAGCACATGCATAACGAAAAGGAGATGCACGGTTGTTTGCACACAACAGACAGTGGGAGAATATCGAGAGATCAGAGGAAATGATTTAATGGGATCAGGAGTGCAGAAACTGAATGCGGCGTCACACCAGGAGGCGATAAGAAGAGAAACAGGAAATCTTACACAGAACTGGGAAAGTGAGGCAACGGCCACGAGGCAGAGCAAATCTAGCCTGCCAAGGGTTACCACAACTTTAAGGCAGGAAAAAACCCCATTCCCAAGCAAGACCAAGAGGGACGCGTTGCCTCTTCGGGGTGCTGCACCCTCTTTGTTGCTCTGGCGTGCAAGGTGCAGGGAAGGGCGGAGCGAGGGGCAAGTGCTGTAAAGGGAGAGGAGGTAAAGCTAGTAGAGAAAGGGAAGGCCCCTCAACCCTGTTATGAAAAATGTACCCCAAAATGCGTTGCCTTTTAAGAAGGACAGACGCGGGTCGGAAGCTCCAAAATTTGCACTAGGTTCAGCTCCGCCGGGAAAATGACAGAGACCACACGATGCTGTCAGGAAAAACAAACTGATCCCTTTATTGCAGAATGCAAAGCTACAGCTGTAGGGTCCCTGCCTCTGGAAAGAAGGAAGGAACCCCGGGAAATGGTGAAGTCCCCCTATATACCCTCCTGTTCATGCATGGAAATCTCTGGACTAGGAGGGAGGGGGAGACAAGGGCGACGGGTGGGAGATCGGATTAGCTGGGTGCGGAGATGACTTCTCCTTTCAGATGGAGAGATGTCAATCTCTCTTCTCCTGTCGTTGATGGTGCTCCCTGTTGTTTGGCAGGAAGGGCAATCAGTCGAGATGGGTGCAGAGGTGGGGCAGTTCCTGGCGATTTCCATGGGGTGGAAGTCCGCCCGGCAGTGTTTTCCTCCAGGCCATGGAAGGGTGGGCTACGTTGAGGATGGCAATTTATTTGAATAAAGTTGTTCCAGCTAATCCCTCTATTGTCCGTGTGTCCTTGAATGGGTATAGGGTGGTAGTAGGGCAAGGTTCAGGTGGGTTGGGATCATACAGGGTTCATACAGAAAATATACCTGGAAAACATACCTAATGCAGGGATTTCTAATTAAAAGGTAGCAGTCCTGACATATACAGTTCTAAGATATAAAACAGCAATTCTAATACAGAGGCAGCGGATAGAGATTTCATGGTAAGAGAACATATAATAGGCTGTATTATTAACTTGAGTAGAAAAGTTTAACTTTGGATTTGGGCGGTTCCCCCCCCCCCTTCTTCTGGAAACATTGTTTTGTTCTGGGCGGAGGGGAGGTGGAGAGGGGAAATGTGTGAGTTTATGCTAACTGTTGTGCATATGCAGATCCTTAAGCCTTCCTTCAGGCAGGGTCGAGTCCTAGCTGGAGGGGTGGGGAGACAGGGAAGATGGCATTGAACAGGATTCTGGGTATTGCAGCTGTCAAATTCTGTCACCCCTCTCTGTTCATTAATAATGGTGTCCTGCAAACCCCCCCCCCAATATGATTTTATAACAATTTTATAACAGCCCCCTCTCTGAGGCAATATTGTTGTGTAACAACCAATCATTGCCTCACATAATCGACAGTGACGTATTCTCCATTTCCCGGGTGGTACATTGGCACAACCTAGGGGTATGTGGTGGCGGCTCAAAGGGGGGCTTGGGAGAAGCATTTTATAAGAAATGGTATATGCCTTACATTTACCGGAAGGTCCACCAATGACTGAAAAATGCAGTTTCCTTGGAGTTTGCCTTTTGTGTGTTCTCAGGTGTAAAAGTTAGCTTTCTGGTCCCACACCTCCATCATGGCACAGCAGCAACAATCCCTGGTGAATCCCCTTAGGGCTTTCATATCGACCATGTCACCTGGCACTCACCATAGCTGCCACAGGTTTGGGCATGTCATGAGAGAGATGCCTTTGCCTTGGGCTTTCTATGGGATTTTTTTATTATAGGCTCTGGTCTTGCACTGTAGTAGGGAGTTGCTCAGTTACTCTTAAAGGGAGAAAGCTACTTGCACCTTGGATACACTTGCCCAATTAGAACTGACCCAATTATAATTTATACAGCCCCATAAAAACCATTCTGAAAAGGGCACATGTCCAAATTGGTCAATTTAATTCTATAAGGAATCATTCCAGGTAAATCAAGGCATATACACCTTCTTGTATCTGCTGGTTTCATGAATCCTGAAACTGCTTCTTGGTAAAAAGAAGGCTGGCACACTACAAAGTGCCAGGTGAGATAAGGAAATGTGGTCATAAATTGATCTAAATCTCAATAATGGACTATGCAATAGCCTGATCTTTTAGAAAACATGAGTCCTCCATTGGGCGAGTCCTCCATTGGGCGTATAAGGAATAATACCACCATTGGGTGCATAAGGAATGTTACACTATACAATAACTTACTATACATAAAACATGAAAACAATTACACACAAAAATGCCCCCCCCTTTGTGGAAATAACATATACTTGTCAGACATAGGTCAAGGTTTCTGCAGAATATCACGTAACATAAAACATAATTATATATCAGTTGCACAGTCTTGAGGGCACAGTCTAAAATAAAAAAGAAATCCTTGTAACTCATTCCCCCCCCTTGTCCGTCCCATTTGACACATTTCAGCATTCCTACATAATAACACATAATGCATAAAACCTTCACATTGTTAAGTCTACACCATTTGTATATCTTGAGGCAATTGGGTGAACTTGAGATAATTCTTGCTGCTTTTGCATGTATTTCCAACCTTGGGCACAAGGGCTTTTCTTGTCTGCCTTTGAGTCACTGGGAGGAAGTTAACAGCACTTCTAAACCTTGCTGAAACATTATAGCTAAGAGATAAAATGTCCTTCATAATTCAATTACTTAGTTTCTCAAGTCTTTTATGGGAATAAATTGTTGTGGCCACTGTGATGCATTGGCAGGTTGGTAAGGTGGTGAGGGGATGGTATTAGCATTTGATTTCCTGTAAAACATCCTTTTGAAAATAGGCCTGTAGGGGGTTGGGGCCTGAAGATATAATTAGTTAAATAATAATAATAATAAAGGGGAAAATATTCTATAAAGTTCTTCTTGGGAAGCTGCAAATAATATGTGATCATAGTTAAGCATTTTATTCATTTAAATATTATTATTATCATTCATATTTAATTACTGCTGTTATTGTCTACTCAGTCTGTTTAATTTACTTCACCTAGTTTGGCTGTGGAGGACAACAATTTTGTTAATTAGGACACAATTGATAAGTTATTAACATTTTCCATGTGTGGTTCTGAATTCTCTTTGAGGTTCGCGTATCCTGTTTGAAAGGGATTATTATTACTATTATTATTTACAGGAAAGAATGACTTAGATGCTACATTCGTATGTACAGGAAGAAAAAGTAGAAATAGAAAAAAATGCATAAATGAAAACAAAATGATATTTAGATTACCACTCAAACAACAAATTTTTTTTTTTAGAAGGACTTGACACAGAAATCTCAGATTAAAAAAAAATTATTATCAAATAATATGAAGACATTATAAAGACCATACAGGTTAATATTGGACTGTAACCTAAAGATTTGAAGGTGAATGGTAAAATAATGGGAAAAAACCTTAAAAGTCATCATGTGCTATCTGATAAAAGAGAACTCTATGGGGAAAAACACAGATGGTACCTGAATAAACATCAGTAATAAGTTTTGGAGACGCAGTGAATGAAAGACCTCATTATGGTTAGATTAATTTCATAGACATAATGGAAAAACTGATTTAATAAATGAAAGCAGATTATTTGCAACCTAAAGAGAAGCATCAAAGTAAAGGAAATATATAAAACTATAGCGGGAAGTAAACTAATACAGCAGGGATTTAAGCTCGTTTTTGCAGACTGTAAGGAAAGAAATTACTGTCTTTATCTCTTCACTCCCCCCCCCCTTTTTTTTTTTTGCTGTGGGAGAAAGGAAAAAACAAACACTTGTTACTGGGGTTTAGTCTTCTTAAAGGTTCACATATCCTTTAGAAATGTTCTTCCTGGGAAAGCTGTGAGAATAATTTTTGCATGTTAGGTTGGAACTTTGCAAGGGGGGAGGTTATGCAGGAGTTAATGCTTGGGGTGAAATGCAAATGCGAGATAAGTATCTGAAGGTGCTTCCTGAATACCCATTGGAAAGGGGGAGCAGACCCTTGGTTTGCATAGTCTGGAGTTTTTTCTAAGCCCTTGACTAAAATCACAATCAGTATCCTGTTGAAAGGGGAAACAAACAACAACAAAAAGTACTCAAGCGATGAAAGTACTCAAGCGATGAACTCAAAGTGGGAGTGCTGAGATATTTACCTCTGGAAAGAATTTTGCATATTAGATTTGGAATGATGGTCCAACACTTGACCCTTTTGTTTTCTCAAGTGACCCCCTGGAGTCAAAGACACATAAGGAAATTTAAACAAATTTTCCCCTGCATGGCACAGGCCCTTCAGCATTTGGTTGCTGTTTTTGTTTTGTTTTGTTTTTAACCTCCTTTTTCTCTCTATTTTTCTCTTCAAGCTGGCATAGCCTCTGTGCATGTACAAAGTTCATGATTCAGAAATCCATTGTACCATTTGAAAGTGTTGCTGGTGTTGGCTAAATTACCATTTGAATAGAGGAAGGGAAGGGTGAATAGGTTAGATTTTACACAGAAACCCAGCAATTTACACTCCCACCAAACCAGCAACAAAAAGTGGTCAAATTAAATTATTTTTGGTCAGTTTAAATCCATTTCTATAGCTTTTGTGTCCTGAGATATTTCTGACACCTCTTACTTCCTGTTCCTTGCTGCTTAGGAAGCAGGCTTATAAATCTTAAACTTTAAATATATAAAACTTCAACATCCAGACAACCCAATATTTTCACAGACAACCCAACCCAATATTTTCACAAGAAAGCTGCAATAAAAGTTTGGTCAAATTAAACTCCTTAATGAAGTCATGGCACTAATTAGCCATGTTTACTGTACTATATAAACATCTCATACCCCAGGCAAAAGAAATCTAGATTTGCCCCCTTTATCTACAGGGATTTTGGGGTGCAGACTTTTATTCAAAATATTTCACAAATGTGGATTATTATTATTAGTGTGCTTTCCCTCTAGTCATTAGCGGAACAATGACCCGCCCCCTTATGTACGGGTAAATGACCAGTCAGAATTCATAAATTGCAAATGTTTGGTTTTTTTTTAAATAACTTCAGCCATGGGCAGACTAAAATTCCCTGCCCCCTCATATATGGGAAAATGGCTACAGGGTCACAATTCATAAGATATTTTCTGCCATTTATTTACAAGGGAAAATGGTCAAGACTTTCATATGTGCTTAAACTTTAAACCTTAATAGACAAAATGGTAAAAACTTATATAATCACTCCTTAAAAACCAACGACACTCTTGTTCTAACTCTGAAAACCAATAATCTTTCCTTGCCAGAAAGCAGAGCTGGGCTGAATTTCAACCCATCACCACATCAGACACATTGCCTTTCACATAGCTCTAAAATGGAAGTTAGAAGGGACCCTGAGGTCATTTAGTCTAACCCTCTAAGATGCAGGATTCAGAAGATTTGACTGAGAATACCAACCCTATACAGAACCCTTTAGCAGATGAGTTTTTTCCTTAAGAGACTGATATCAGGAGCCCAACAAGAACCCTTCTGTCCAACACAATCAAAGTTAAAACTAGACTCAGATAGACAATTCCTGGCTATGGAAGCTCTACTTTTGACAAACAAATCGCCTTTATAGGAATAGCTGTTCAATTTTCCTTTAGTCAATATTCCTCTAGTCACTTGGAGAAAGACTCCCCTTTGTAGCCTCTCTCAATAACAACATTTGCACACCTCATTCTCATATTTATCATGTTTAAGATTGATTGGTTCAACATTGTTTCTTTATACTAGAAATTTAAAACAAGTTGGCAGTTTTAACTATGCACACTTAAGAAGGCAGTCTATGGATGTTGTGGCCAATTTATACACAACCCCATAACATTTCTAAACATTGAGTACATCTCTTATCCACTTATAGCTGGAGTTTATGAAGTGAACATTTTCAAGTTTCGAAATATTTTCAAAGCATTGAGCAAGCATTTTCAAAGTTACAACTCTTTATTTTCCTTCATCCTGCCCTTCTTTTTACTTTTGGAGAGGAAAAAATGGCCTTCTACAGCCTCTTTAAAATAAACCTTTACACACTACGTCCACTCTTTTTAATATTTGCCATGTTTTTTTGGGTTGATCAAGCCCTTACATTAAAATTATTTAAGCAAGCTTGCATTTTGTTTTGGTTTTTTTCTTTTGTTTTTTTAGACCCTGAAACATTTCTTAAATACAATTGGAGGCGTCTATCAGAGTTCAGACGGGAAGTAAGCTCTCCTTGGGCTTATTTCTCCCCTGAAGCCTGCAGAGTTGTCTCTTTGGACAGGGGTGCACCCATTTTTGCCCTGGTCAGTCTCCGAAGGGGCACTTGCGCAAGTTCTAGCCCTGGGCAGTCTCCGACGGGGCTGTGGGGTCAGTCGGGGTTCTGGGGACTCCTTGGGAACCTGGGGCACGTCTAAGGAAAGTGGACAGACTCCGATAGGAAAGTGGACCGACTCCGATAGGAAAGTGGGCTTGGGAAGGTTTGCTAAAGGGCTCTCTAAGGGAAAATGGGGTTTGGAAAGTCTCCTTAGGAAAACGTTCTAGGAAAGTGGACACACTCCGAGGAGGACTCCTATTCCCACCCACAATTTAATAGTGCCACAGCAATCTCCCTGCCTCTTGCTCTCTAGACTCAGGTCCTACTGAACGCTTGCCTACGCAATGCCAGATCGGACCTGAGGAATGCAAAGTAGGAAAAGGGAACGGGCGCACTTGCAATCTCTGGTCATGGGTCATACCTAACAAAAGGTCGCCATGGCAGAGGGGCGTCTTCACCCGGGATAGCTAAGCGAGAGAAGGAAGAGTTGCCAAGGCTCGCTATCTGGGCAAAACTCCGACGGACAACAAGCCTTGGGGAGGAAAAGGGCAGCCGCAAAACCTCCAGCCTGGGCAGACTCCGACGGGCTTTGGGCTTTTTGGCTATGAAAAATAGGAAAGAGTTTGATTGCTGTGACAATTCCCACCCCGAAAAGCCAATTTCCCTATTGATACTCACGTCGCAGCGCGCTGCCTTCTTTTCCTGAAGCTTGATCACCTCGCGACAACAGGAGAAGAAAATCTTGGAAAACAACCCCCACGGCCGTCTGGATCCTGTTTGTTTTCCCTGTGTGGTCCCGCTAAGGATCCCAGTTAGGCCAGAACTCCAGGGACAGTCGGGGAAGGGGATCCCCCCTGCAAATGGCTGGGTGCGCTTGGGCTCCCCAACCACGGCGCCCCAAGAGTACGGCTAAACGGAGTCTCCTGCCCTGGCTCGCCATATTGTTATGAAAAATGTACCCCAAAATGCGTTGCCTTTTAAGAAGGACAGACGCGGGTCGGAAGCTCCAAAATTTGCACTAGGTTCAGCTCCGCCGGGAAAATGACAGAGACCACACGATGCTGTCAGGAAAAACAAACTGATCCCTTTATTGCAGAATGCAAAGCTACAGCTGTAGGGTCCCTGCCTCTGGAAAGAAGGAAGGAACCCCGGGAAATGGTGAAGTCCCCCTATATACCCTCCTGTTCATGCATGGAAATCTCTGGACTAGGAGGGAGGGGGAGACAAGGGCGACGGGTGGGAGATCGGATTAGCTGGGTGCGGAGATGACTTCTCCTTTCAGATGGAGAGATGTCAATCTCTCTTCTCCTGTCGTTGATGGTGCTCCCTGTTGTTTGGCAGGAAGGGCAATCAGTCGAGATGGGTGCAGAGGTGGGGCAGTTCCTGGCGATTTCCATGGGGTGGAAGTCCGCCCGGCAGTGTTTTCCTCCAGGCCATGGAAGGGTGGGCTACGTTGAGGATGGCAATTTATTTGAATAAAGTTGTTCCAGCTAATCCCTCTATTGTCCGTGTGTCCTTGAATGGGTATAGGGTGGTAGTAGGGCAAGGTTCAGGTGGGTTGGGATCATACAGGGTTCATACAGAAAATATACCTGGAAAACATACCTAATGCAGGGATTTCTAATTAAAAGGTAGCAGTCCTGACATATACAGTTCTAAGATATAAAACAGCAATTCTAATACAGAGGCAGCGGATAGAGATTTCATGGTAAGAGAACATATAATAGGCTGTATTATTAACTTGAGTAGAAAAGTTTAACTTTGGATTTGGGCGGTTCCCCCCCCCCTTCTTCTGGAAACATTGTTTTGTTCTGGGCGGAGGGGAGGTGGAGAGGGGAAATGTGTGAGTTTATGCTAACTGTTGTGCATATGCAGATCCTTAAGCCTTCCTTCAGGCAGGGTCGAGTCCTAGCTGGAGGGGTGGGGAGACAGGGAAGATGGCATTGAACAGGATTCTGGGTATTGCAGCTGTCAAATTCTGTCACCCCTCTCTGTTCATTAATAATGGTGTCCTGCAAACCCCCCCCCCAATATGATTTTATAACAATTTTATAACAACCCCTAAAGCAACAGTGAAGTTGAATAAGGTGGGGAGGAAGAGGACGGACTCAAGAGAGGAGAGAGGGAGGGGGTCGTGGGAAGAGCAAAATCCCAGAGATCTTTTTTTTTTTGCCGGGTGGGGGGAGAGCTCGAGAGACGGGTGTTTAAAGAAAGAAGGGCGAGCTTGAGCCGTGGAAGAGCGGGGGTGTGTGTGTGGAAGGGCCTGGACGTGTCCCTGGAACAAAGCAGCGCGGTTGGGAGGGAAGGGGAGCGAGGAAGATGAAGGTGTCTGTCAGCAGCCCCCCCCCCCAACTCACCGCTGCAGCACCACGAGGAGGGCGATCCCTGAGGGAACTTGGCCGAGTCGGGCGCGAGGCAGACGCTGGCGCCGAGGTGAGGGCACTCCATGGCGGCGGCGGCGGCGGCGACGAAGAAGGGCCGGGGCGCGACGTGAGGCAGGCGAGACGAAGCTCAGGCCGGACTGAGGGAGGGAGGGAGGGAAGGAAGCGCGCGACGACGGGGGCAACAGGCCGGAGCCCGTCAGAGGAGCACTCGCTCCGCCTTCTCTCTCTCTCTCTCCCTCCCTCTCCCTCGCGGGGGAGTGCCGCTACTGCGCCTGCGCCGCCCGGCACGTCAACGCCCGGGAGCCCTCGAGCCGCCCGGCCACCATTGTGGTCTTCCTCGCAAGCGGCGGCGGCGGCCCTTTCCTTCTGCCGCTTCTCACGGCGAAGTCCCAGTCTCGGAGGACCACTAGAACGCCCCAACTTTGAGAACGCCCGCCGCCACCTCACAGAGCTTTCCAGAACCGTAGTTACGGCGGGAGCGCTATGCGAAAGGAGCCCTCAGCCAAAAAAGACAAGAGTTGGGGGCGGGCGGGTAGAGCAGCTCCCCACTCTGCTTGTTGATGTTGTTTATGTGGCGCGAATGGAAACCGGAAATGAGCGGCTCTTGCCTTTGTCTCTCGGGGAGTTTGACCGCGCTCAGGCCCCGCCCCTTCCTTCCCCACCACTTGCTTCACTCAAGAATCCAGTCTCCGGGTTTTTGTTCCCAGCGCCTATTTCAGCTTCTTCTTCTTCTTTGTTTCTTCTTTGGCGATCTCTCGTAGTCGAGTAAGATTGTCTTCCCTAAACACGATTTTAACAATGGGTCCGTAAGTGACTGTGGAGGCCAATTCTGGATCCAAACGTCCAGCTCCTACTGTTCCCTCTTTCGCCGCTAGGGGGACGGAGCAGAAAACGCGCGTTGTCTTTGCTGCCAACCCTGCCGCTTTGCGCTAATCGAGATTAAGGCATCACAATCAGACCTCTCCCTTTTAAAATTATTACTAATTTCCACAATTGCTGCTAGTGGTCGCCTTATAATGATAGCTGAAAATGATTATCAACACATTTCCCACATGCAAACACATGCACAACAAAGCAACTTTTTTTAAAAATCACAATTTAAAATTAATTAAAGTTTCCAAAAGTAGAAAACAGCAGCAGAATAACTTAGCAGCTAAAACAAATCAATGAAAGGGGTTGAGCAGAAGGCACAAAAACAATTTTGTTGTTGATGATCTCCCCAGTGAGGTTGCCTGGTACCCACTTCCCCTTTACAACACACATTATTTGAACCTTGACAAATAAGACACTGATTTTATTTATTACTGCATTTGTATCCCGCCCTGTCTCTAAAGAAGTCAACCTAGTATACACACTTCTCCCTCTCAACAACACTGTGAGATAGGTTAAGCTGAGAGTGAGTGACTGGCCCAATTTGTGCTCTGGCCTCCCAGGTCCTAGTCCAGCACTCTAACCACTATGCCACACTGATTGTGCATAGTGGGGGTCAAGTACCATCTAAAAATTATAAAAGTTTTCTTTTGAAGTGATTCTGCACAAACTGCAGCTTACAGATCAAGCCCAAGGGAAGCCCCACATAGAGCTCATTGCATTCGTCAAGTCTTGAAGTAATCAATTGCAAGGGAAACCTATGTCAGGAAAATTTTGTATTTAGAGGAGATAGGTCAATTGGTTTATACAATTCTTCCTCATTGCCTAGGGAGAAATGGGACTCATCAACCTGGGAAAGTTGCCAATCTAGGAGAAGGGAAATCTGATCTGAAACCTCTGCTGCCTTTTGGGATATTTTCAGGAGAGGAAAGAAGGCTAGGGAGTAAACACTACATCAGGGATCAGCAACCTTTTTCAGCAGTGGGCTGGTCCACCGTCCCTCAGACCATGTGGGGGGGGCCAGACTATATTTGGGGGGGGGTGAACGAATTCCTATGCCCCATAAATAACGCAGAGATACATTTTAAATAAAAGCACACATTCTACTCGTGTAAAAACATGGTGATTCTTGAACCGTCCGCAGGCCGGATTTAGAAGGTGATTGGGCCAGATCCGGGCCCCGAGCCTTAGGTTGCCTCCCCCTGCACTACATGTTGGATGGCCTCTTGTCATAGCTGTCAAGTCTCCCATTTTTCGCGGGAAACCCCCAGATTTAAATCCATTTCCCGCTGGTCTCCCGAATTGAAAAATACCCTGTAAATCCCCTGGATTTGCAGCTCCTTCCGGCGCTGGCGGCCATGTCCCGGCTCCCGGCTGGCTGCTCACTCACTTGGCTTCGGAAATCCCCTCTGCGCATGCCCAGGCATGCGCAGAAGCGATTTCTGGTGCCCAGACATGCGGACACGGGCAGCCCGGCACCGGAAGTCGCTTCTGCGCATGTCTGGACGTGCGCAGAATCGATTTCCGGTGCCGCTCTGCCCATGTCCAGACATGCGTAGAAGCGACTTCCGGTGCTGCGCCGCCGCTGATCCCTTATCTTCCCTTATTTTCCTATCCGGAAGTTGACGCCTATGCCTCTTATATGCCTCCTTCCAGCAACTATTGCAACCAGGCTGCTGCCAAATGTATTGTTCTGCTTTCCTTTGGACCACATCAGTGAGACTGATGTCCGGACAGCCCAGGACCTTCATACACACTGCCCAGGCTTGAGCCCCAGGGAGGTCACTTCAATGTTGCTAACACAGTGGTTTGACTTTACCCCTGGAGGCACGCTTCATTGTCTCTTGAGAGAAATGAATGCCAACAACCTCATTGCTTATTGGTACAATCTCTTTGGGACTGTCAACGGTTTTTGGTTTGCTTTATTATTTTGATGTATTGTTTGTGCTCTAATAATACCGGTAAGTAGCAGCAGGGTTTGGGAAGATCCACGTGGCCTGGCTAGATGCTGAGTGCCTGCCAGTAGTAATGCAATTGCAGAGTTAAGTATGCTGGCCCCTGTATTTTGGACTAGCTTAACACGTGGGAGGAATTTAGATATTAGGCCAGCCAGCTAAGGGTTCAAATTACAGTCATACCTCAGGTTGCGTCCGCTTCAGGTTGCGTCTTTTCAGCTTGCAAATGCGGCAAACCCAGAAGTGTTTACTTCCAGGTTTTGCTACGCGCGGACATGCAAAAGCGCTCCGTCGCACTTTGCGTGTGCACAGAAGTGCTGCTCTGGTTGCAGAGGAACGGATCATGTCCACAACCAGAGGTACCACTGTATATAAATCTCTCAGGTAGGGTCAGACTTTGGAGCTTCAATGTAGACGCTGACCAGGAGGGTGTCATCTTCCTTTCTTCTTCATTCTTAATAAACTACATAAAGTTTGGCTTTGGGATCATGCATATATTGTTGCAGACTTGCAGGATTAGTGTAAAATCTCCCATGAACATAAGTCACTTGGTTCATGCTACATAAGGGGATGCCAGAGAAATGCAGGTTGCTCAGATCCAGAGCGCTGGTTGTTTATAAGCGGAGAGCAATGTTGATGAAGTTTGTTTTGCCCTGGAGAAAGTTAAGTATACTAGATGCTATCTCAGGTTCCCTGGTTAAATATTTGCTTAGAGTCCTAAAATCCATCTTTGTCCGAGGGCGCTGTAGGGGTCCAGCATTACTGGACAGTCTTTTTAGTGTAACTGGCCTACTGTGCAAGGCACTTTGTGTAAAAAAAAAAGAGGGGGCTTAAGAGGCCTTCCATTACAGGGATTTCCCTCCCACCCAGTTATGCTGACCTACCTGGAGAAGCTGTGACCTTTTGCATGCAAAGCAAGTGTTTTCTTTGCTACAATCCCCCCTACCTTGGGTAGCTTTTTGTGGGAAAGTGATGTATATTTAGAACCAATACAATCACAGGAGAGGAAGTGACCTTTTGAAATAACACCAAGGAGAGGACCTTCAGTTCCAGCAGCTTAATTTCGAAGCCTTTCAAGCATGGTAGCTGTGGGCATTGGTCTCCCCCCAAAAATTACATTTTCTCCCATAGTATTTCCATTGCTGAGCACCAGAGGGCGCGAGGCACATGCTCCAGAACTCATACTTTTTTTTTTTAGACAGTGGAGTGCCTTCACTTAACAACACCCGAATTCATGTGCTGTTATTTCTGCATCTTTCAGTGGTATTTCACGAAAAACGAGATGGTCTAGAAAGTCATTGAAAGCTGTTTGGTAAGTTGAAATTTCTGGCTTTGGAATACACTTTCAGATATTCTGTTCTGATAATCAGCTTTTACACAGTATTCTAAGTAGCTGGGAAGGTAAATGAAAAAGATATCATATTAATAAAGGAAGAGAGAAGACAGCCTGGGACTAAACAACTGAGGAAATCAAATCTAAGCATAAGTCAAAAGAGCCAGGTTTCACAGTTAGGGAACCAGAACACTGGTATAGCCAGGAGGCAGCTGTCCTCCCCCCCCCCAAAAAAAACAAATAAATAAAAATACTTAACTAAAAGTAGAAATAATCGGAACGTTTGAAATTGAAATGCTCACTGAGGTCACTTGGGTGATGATATGGCACATCTTAGTGACGCTTCTGGCAACCCAACTGAGCGATAGGCATGGCTTCTGTGAACTCACAAATTGCATCATCTTCTGGAAACTTCTCATGGTTTCCAGCATTTTCTCCTGAGAGTGCGCACTTGCAGGGACTGCCTAGAAACTGTTGTTGATACATTTCATTCCGAATCCGATGATGACAAGTGGGTGTCCTGCCAACATAAATCCAGGAGCCAGAGGTCTTACCTTTCCAGCAACCAGGTGGCTCAAAGGAGGGACCGCCTATCCCCAACCCTAGTGGCAGGGAACCTTTCCTCCTGAGAAGAACCCTTACTCATGAGCAGTCCTTTATTCAGGAGCAACATAGCAATTAGGCTTTCAGGCATGGATTTTGTCATTGACTTGCAGCTTGAGCTTGGACCTTTCTCCATCTGCATTCTTTTGGGCTGGGAGGGGGGCGCGTGTGGCTCAGCCTCCATCTAAATGCGCTGGGAATCTGCTGGCAATTATATTGAATCATCTGGAGGTGGCCCTAAGGAGCCCCCCCCCAATTCATAGGGTCTTCAAGGCTAGCAACAGGGGGCCCTGCCTGCTCTCACAGGTCTTGGGCCAAGAGGCATCATCCAAGCAGTCAGTTTCTGAGCATGGCATTTTTAAGAGCACCCAAAATATTTTTTTTAAAAAAAATGGTTTTTTTTACAAGAACAAATTCAAAATAATAAAAAGAAAAAACTTTTACCATATATGAGATTCTCTGAATTCCATGACTTTCCCCCATCCCCTGCATGGGTCCTTAAGATATTTTTTTCTAAAACTGCATATCATTACATTCTCCACAGTTTTTATCGCTCTAAATTATCCATATTTTTCGTTTCTTTACAAGTTGTTTTAAAGTCCAGCTAACTTTTTTTTGTTTACAATGTTCTCCTAAATAAGTTATGAATTTTTCCCATTCTTTTTTAAAGTCATTATCTTCTTGATTACTGAGTCTCCCAGTCAGTTTTGCCATTTCAGCATATTCCAGCAATTTAGCTTGCCATTCTTCCTTGGTCGGAACTGTCGGTTCTTTCCATCTTTGGGCTAGTAGCATCATTGCAGCTGTTGTCACATATTTAGTCTTTTCTGCTCTTTTGGGATATCGGAACCTATAATTCCTAATAGAAATGCTTCTGGTTTCTAAACAAATGTTATTTTAAACATTTTCTTTTCAATTCATTGTATATCGATTCCCAAAAAGACTTTGTTATCTTACATGACCACCACATATGATAAAAGGTACCCTCCCTTTCTTTGCACTTCCAACAAATATTGGTGCTTGTTCTATACATTTTTTGATACCTTAGTAGGAGTCAGATACCACCGGTACATCATTTCCATATAATTTTCTTTCAGCATACAACATGCTGTAAAGAGCACCCAAAATATTCAAGACAGAAGAATGTTGCATTCCCTTTAAAAACCACACACCAGCCATTTAGTTGGCTGAGTTCACCTATATACAAACTCGGTCACTTTCCCTCTCTCCTAAACAAAACTGTTGCCAAAATACTCTTACAGACAGTGCTATTTTTGTAGCCATGTGTCTACAGGGGCTGCCAGCATGGACCGTGTTGGTTCAATTTTTTGTTTAGCCAACTCATCAGTCAGCTCTTTCCTGTATTGTGTTTGAAACATTTGACACTGCCAGTTACAACCCCATCCTCAAATCCTCAGTCAGGTCCTGGCTGAGGCACCCAGGGGTTTGGAAAGGCCTCACTGGTCCAACCCAGCCATACCACCATTAACAGCACAGCCTTCCCCACCAAGTCCCCAGTGTTTCCAGTAATGGTGCCTCTTTTGAACATGAGCCAGCTCAGCTTGCATTCATCCTACCATGTCTGGGTTTTGTTGGGGGGAGGGTTGGCACCATTCTGAGGACCCCTTGAATCTGCAGTCCTTTCTCACATATTTGTGGGAACATGATCTAGGGCTGCTTAAGCCCACCTAATGTGGGAGTAGGGTGGGAGAATGCCTGTATGCCTGTGTCTGCATTGCTGCTCCTCTCTCTGGATCCAGGGGTGGCTGATCAAGTTGGCAGCACTTTCCAGATGGAAACACAGAATCATACAGAGTTGGAAGGGACGCTTAGTCCAAGCCCCTTCCTCAGTGAAGGGTCTGCAATGCAGAAAGGCAACTACAGTATCTCTGGTCTAGCTTCCCTTTAATTACCTCAAGTGAAGTAATTACCTCCACCTCCCAAGGCAGTCAGGCAACTTAGTGTTGGACAACTCTTGCCATTAGGACCTTTCTCCTAAAGCTCAGCCATGCAGAGACTTGTGAGATTGGGGGGGGGGAGAGAAAAATGAAGAGAGGCTGCAAAGAGAAGAGAGTGTTAGTTGTCACTAGCATGATGGGCTGCAGAAAGATCTGTGGGGTGAGGAAAGGGAGCTAGCTGGAGATCAGAATAAAAAAAACACAAATGGAGGTGCTTCCCTGTGGTTAACCTTGCAATGCTGAGTCTTCAGCTTTGCTGTAGTCATCAATAAACACTTGCTGGGCCACAATACAACTCCTTTGCCAGCAGACCAGGGGCTATTCCATGACAGCACAACAGATAAGAAACCATATTGTGCATTGGAGATCCATATGACAACAGCCCAATTGATTATGGGAGCAGCTGGATCATTATGGGAGCATTACATGAATCAAATGCTACTGAGACATTCCTCCCATGGAGTTGAAACCACTCAGTTCTCCAACATATGTTCTAAACAAGAACCTGTCTTAGCTCAATTTCCACAGAACAGCTGTACCAAAACCAATACAGTATATCCTAAACCTGCACCTCTCCTCCAGCACTTCATGGATGCAAATAGGGATGCCCTTATATACACCCCATTGCCGTGTCAAGATTTGCAGCCGGGCTCTTCCCTTCTACTCCACTGTCTGCTGCATGCTGTGTGTTCCTCCTTTACTGATTTCAAAGGGAAGTGATTGCTTGTTTTCTGCATTAAAGAAAAAGTGAAATGTCTAATTGGTTGCTGAATCTTCAATGCTGGCAACAGGATGGCAACCCCCACAGTACCTGAGGGAGAATGGCACACACAGCTCTGTCTCCCAACACCTCATTGCTGCTCCTTGCACTCCAGCAGCCATCTTACTCTGTATAATGTTAGAGCTGGCTCTTATAAAATGCTGTCACACTTCCTTACGTTATACTTGTGCAGCTGTACTGAGTGAAATAAGCAAGTGCCCATTCACCTTACACTGACGTGCTAAACACCAGGGTTCAACCCAGGGCATGGAACTGAACCCTAAATAATTCCAATGCTAGCCCCTGATGATGATGTTGCATTGTGAAATGTAAAAATATGGAGAAACAGGGATGGTGATATACCAGGATCAGAGGCAGCTAGAGACTTTTAAAGAACAGTAAAAGTGGGCTCAGTAAAACAATATCAGATAAACAGAATGGCCACAATCCAATACTTTTGAGTACATATAAGCTTATTCAAATGAATAGGTTTGAAGATTTAAGGACACTCAAACCCATTCATTTGAATAAGCTGGACTGTGGTCAGTTAGAGCAATTTATTTTACTTGCAGTGACTATGAAGAATGTGTCTTTCCTGTTCACAGAGCTCTATGTTTCTTGAACGAATGTCCATTTGTGCTCATGAGCAAGCCAGCCATATTAGGAGTCTTCCTGGCCACCTCCCATGCCTCAGCACAGTCAGGTGCCAAAATCCCTTCCTTTGAGAGTTCCAGCCGACCCACACAGCAAGCCTTTCATCGAAGCCCATTTTTAACCAAGCAACACTTCAGTAATGACAGTTGCCAGAAGCCCCAAACTTTAAATGAATAACTTGGTCTACCTTTCAGCATCCACCCATATTTTGCTCCCTGCTATAAAAAGGCAAAGGTGCCTTGGTTGTGGGGTTAGGTTTCCCTTGCTGTTTGTTTTTGAAAAGCCGTGGAAATGTCAAATGAAAGCCACATTAAGTTCTGGGTCACCATTTGTAAAGCGCCTGGTCATTCATGCAGCCCCTTTGCTCAGAATCAAAAGCTTTTTGCTTTGGCCATTTCAGTCCAAAGGCTTGGTAAGCAGGAAGACATACTGAATATAGATTTTAGCACCCAGAAGTTCACCTCACTGCCTTGACCTTATTGTTATTAAAAATAAAATTTAAAAAGTAGTAACAGATTCACCAGTTGTTGCAGGAACCCCGAGCAAGGGGATGTTGTGGTCCCACCAAGTCTCAATGTTGTAGCCACATGCTCAGTTTTGTTGTGGGAGAAACATACTGAATGGCACTGAGTGGACGCACCACTGTCCACCTTCTAAATCTATTCACCTCCCAGTCTCTAGAAGTCATATCTCCCTCCACCAAGTCTAAGGAAAGGCTGATGACCAGGAGAGAAGCTGGACACCCAACTTCCCAAATGTGTTACGTTCACTCCCCAAAACTACCTGCCTTTCCTGTGCTTGGCTGTGTCCAGTAACCTGCTGCTCAAAGCCACCTGGCCTGAATTATTAGCACCAGACTGCCATGCAACAGAATTGGGAGAGGGTTCTATTGTGGTCCTCCTGTCTGAAATGGGGCCCTACATGGCTCACATAGTCATTTGTGCAAGTCTTAGCACTGAGTATAGAAACATACTGTATTATACTAGAACTCTCTTAAATCCACAATCCACTCCATTTATCCCATCCTTTCGGACAGGGACAGACCTTTTGGTCCCAAACTAGAAACCATGTTGACCACACACCCCACCTCTGGAGAATTCGCACACACCCAAGACCCAACATTTGGCAAAATCATTACAGCACTTCCTAGCGACCCTAACTTGATACACAGAAACCCTGTGATTGGAGAGGGGTGCTAACTTTCCACTCTGCACACAGATGAGCTGCCTGGGTGTACATACCGTAGATGCACTATGTCCTAGTTGGCGAATCACCAGCTGAATCCTCAAAGAGCCTTTGAGAGAAAGGAACCATTTCAGGTCTAAGAAAGAAGACCCTCAGTCTATGTTTAAGCCAATTGGGAAGAGTTGGCACTACAGAATACCGGTAATGCAACCTCTCTCTTGGTTCTTCCTAAAACACAGAGCCAAAATGTACAAACCCAGTTTTCTTCCCACCTAATTCACTACAGTCCAGGCCAACCTGCCAACACTACCGGTACCTGCATTCAAGTGGCTGATTAGAAATGAGCCTGGCCCCGGCACGATGTTAACAGGAAGGTCAACCAAATCCAAACTCCTCCTCACCCACCACCTGCCTTTTGTCTTATCCCAAGAACAAAAAACTCAGCAGACACCAACAATAAGGAGTCCTGCATGCAGACACAGAGGGTTTTTCTGCACTGAGCAGCCCCTCCCTCCCTCCCTCCCTGCTAAAACAGGACTCTAGCTCTTGTGATTGAACAGGAACTTCCCAATGTGGTGGGTTTTCAAGGCTAAAATGTCCTCAACAAGAGCAGCAATCAACCTAGAGATGTAGCCTATGGTCGCCTAGCGAAAAAACAGACCTTGGGGGCTCATCAACACTACCCTTGTGATTTCTCAGCAGGGGTCTGAGAGGCCTTTGTTTTGTCTTACCACTTTCCCTGGGAGAACCCATAGTTTACAACGGAATCAGAACAAAACATTAATCTGCAGAAAACCTGATTGACATTTGTTCTGAGTCAGCAGGTTTTCCCAGCGAAAGTGGTGGGACAAGTCTACTTACCTTAAACGGGGAGGGCCGCAGGCTTCCTGCAGATTGGCCTATGGCAGACAGGGGTGGGTCCAGGGATTCCCCAGGGGGCAAGCTCAACCAGCCAATGGGACTTGCTTGGATCCGTCCACTGGGGAACAAATTGAGGCGAGCTCAGCATTCCTCCTCAGTTTTTCTGTTGGATCTCCCACCGCCCCTCCCCTTTTTCATATGCTTTTCTTTCATGCTAAGACCTTGCTATAGACATTGTTGGGTGCTGTATTTGGAGCAGAAATTTTTCTTTTGGCAAATTGGCACTGGCCATTTGCTTTTCACCTACCCCATAGCAACCATCACAACTCTTTGTGAGGTTAGGAACTGGGTAAGCCTTCGTTTTGGCTGGAGCCTGGAGAGGAGGTTGTAGCCTCTGCCTGCCCCTCCTTGGTTAAGGGTATCCTGTTAAAGGGATCCGCGAGGAGTTGCTTCTGTTCGATGCCCAGATGAGGGTTAGGGCCATAGAACTCTAGCAGGGACCCCTTAGGGAGAGCCCCTATTTGATGTAAGTCTTAGGGGCCGCCATGTTGTGGTTTACCCTTAGATACACTCCCTGCAGACAGACTAGAGTTGATTAAATGACTTCACCCAATGCCTATGCCAAACTGTTCACATCTGTCTCTAATAAAGTTGTGACCTATTTGAACCCAAAACCTATATTCTGCTGTCTTGTATGGTTCTTCCATCATACAGGGTCTTGGCACGCAAAAAGAAAAACTTTGGGGACTCATCCCTAGAAATCTTGGGACAAACAAGTGTGGATGAGCCCTCTTCCTCTCAGCATCCCCTGTGACATTGGTAAGAGATAACATGTCACAACAACAGCAAAAAAAAGAGCTGAAGCAATAGAAGCAGCTTTGTTATTACAGAGGAGGCTATTTATGGAGGGGCCCAGCTTCAGGGCGAGGGATAGCCAGGCACAGTGTGCGAGAAATCCAAGCAGGATCTCTCCTTTCTCTCTTACCTCACTTGCTCCCTTTTTAACCAGACGGCCAGCCTTTCCAGCACACGCAGACAGAGCAAATATAGTGATTTCACCAGCGCATCCCTATGATTTGTGTTCCATATAAAGCCCACCTTGAGCATCAGATATTCAGCTGCAAGCAACTGCCATGTCTAGGAGTGCCTGCATGACAGTGGATCTCAGGGTGGATGGAGGGGGCAGGGTGGCTGGTTGCAGTTGTCATAAGCAATGACAGCTCAAAGTACTGGTGCTGAAAGTCTCCAAGTGCGGGGAATAGAATACCTGAAAGAACACCACCTGCCTCTGTGCTGAGGTTATCATCGGAGGGGCAACTTGGGTGAGGGCCCTCTTGTTGGTAGCCCCATTTATGGAATGCTTTTCCCAAGCAGATCTGCCTGGTGCTTGCTTTGCTTTCCAGTGCCAGGCTTCCCCACTGTCCACCCCACTCGGGCTTTTTAACTGAGATTACTTTATTGCTTCCAGTTTTGTGCTTTTTATTTTATGATCCAACCTGCTGAATGGCAACTTCCATCATCCCTGGCAATGCTGGCTGGGGCTGCTGGTAAGTGGAGTCCAGTAATACAAGGCCACAGGTGTTGACCAACTTCCTACCACGGGCAGGATTGCTTATCTTCTTACTTGTTAGGCAGAAGGCTGGCCACAGCGAGAACCTTATCCAGGTCAGGGCTATCTCATGTAGCAGGTGGCGAAGGGCATCATTGGCCTCCCTGCTCCTTGGATTCCTTTGAGGTTGTACATACAGTATGTAGATTTATATACCACCCTTCACCACAAGATTTCAGGGCAGTTCACAATATTTTAGATGCTTAATTCTGCCCAGCTCTCTTGTCTGCTATAAAAGTTACTCAGTGTTTCATTATCCATTCATAGGCACATAGCCACAACATTCCCTGGGAAGGGGCAGCGGGGCACCCACAATTTTTTGCGCCGGGGCCACACATGCCACGGGTGTGTGTGTGTGCACCCAACATCAGCACCCATAGTGGCGGAGCATGCGCCCCGCGACGCTCCTCCTCTCCGCTTTCTGGGCCAGACCTGACCCAGGAGCATACCTGCCAAGTTGCTGTAGGAGAAATAAGGGACCGGGCCGGAAGTAGCAGACCGGAAGTAGCGCTGCCGCCATTTTGGAACTGGGCGGAGCATGCTCAGAAGTGACTTTTGATGCTGCTTTGCCCAGTTCCAAAATGGCCGCCGCGCCAGAAGTCGCACTGCAGCCATTTTGGAACTGGGCAGAGCAGCATCAAAAGTCGCTTCTGAGCATGCTCCACCCAGTTCCAAAATGGCCGCCACACCAGAATAAACCAGGAAAAAACAAAAAAATCCGTTTTTTCAGCTAGGAACAGCTGGAAAAACGGGAATTTCCCGGGGAATACGGGAGACTTGGCAGTTATGCCCAGGAGCGGAGCCACGGCTGCGCAAAAGGGAGAGCATGAGAGAGGCGGCGGTGGCGCTGCAACACAGCACCTGCGACTCTGCTCCTCTCCGCTCGAGGAGAGCTGAGGCCGGGCGTGAAGCATCCTTCCACCCCCTATCCTATCCTCTCCTCCACTCCACCCCGGGCCGAACCTGACCCGAGAGCAGAGCTGTGGCTGTGCGTTGGGGCCAGGCTCAAATGAGGGAGACTTTCCTCTCCCAAATGCACCTGGGCCATGCCAGGCAGGAACCATGCACACGGCCTTGGGCACCCACAGTCCCCGGACTAAGCTGTGTGGCCTTTGTCCAGGGCCGGATTTAGGTTTGATGAGGCCCGAAGCTACTGAAGGTAATGGGGCCCTTTATATGTCCAGCTGTCCTTTGTCAACAATAAATTGTTGCTGTTTTTTGTGTTGAATATATGCTATATGGTAATATATGCTATATGGTAATTTATGGACATAATGGGTATCGCATTCATCCAGTTCTTTACCAGCTGGTGGAGTACAGGGTCAGGTTTAAGGTGCTGCTTTTGACCTTTAAAGCCCTATGCGGCCTAGGACCCTTGTACCTACGGGACTGACTCTCCTGGTATGCCCCAAGGAGGACCTTACGGTCCATAAATAATAACACTTCAGAGGTCCCGGGCCTCAAGGAGATTAGATTGGCCTCAGCCAGGGCCAAGGCCTTTTCAGCACTGGCTCCGACCTGGTGGAACACTGTCGCGGGAGACCAGGGCCCTGCGGGATTTGACATCTTTCCGCAGGGCCTGCAAGACAGAGCTGTTCCGCCAGGCCTTTGGTCTGGACTCAGTCTGACCCCCGTCCCTCTTTCTTCTTTTTGGATGGAATCCCTTATATGGGATCCTGCATATACATTTTCCCTTGGCCCTTTTGCTGGCCCATGGATAGCTGGCACTGGTGAATATTTGATGTTTCCTCCCCTTATGGTCTTGATGTATGGGCCTCCAGTAAAATGAGGCTGCATTTTAAGGTGCATTTTAAGCTGTATTTTAATCAACTGGGGTTTTTGTTTTGTTTTTTTAAAACTGAATTTTGTATTTGGTGTTAGCTGCCTCCCTTGGCCAAGGAGGGCGGGTATAAATAAATATATATTATTATTATTATTATTATTATTATTATTATTATTACCATTTGCAGATGTTGCCATGCAACCAGTCCATGCAGAATGTAGGCACCCTATATATGGAAATAAGCAAACCAGTGATATTTTAGGGAGCAGTCAGAGCCCATTACTTACATCATAGACCCATTACTTACATCATTACTTACACAACACACAAACACTTTTGCTGTATGTAGGTTTTATTTTATTTGTTTCTTATCTTATATTTTGGAAATGTACATCCAGGTTTTTTTCACTTTAAATTTTTTGGGGGCCCCCAAGAGTGTGGGGCCCAAAGCTATAGCTTGTTTAGCTTATACGTAAATCCGGCACTGCCTATGCCCATGGATTGTTTTGTTTTCAGCCAATGCAAGGAGACAAGGGACAGTGCAGACTTTACAATAAACAGCCATGCAACCAAAGGGTCGTCAAGTGGGAGTCTGACCAATCTGAGCAATGGGGAACAAGCCACATGAAGGTCCCCTCAGCAAGCCCAGCTGCCTCTGGGAGCTTCAGGAGAGCAGGGTGTGATATATGGCTCTTGAGATGGCCTGCTAGGAGTGGCAGCTTTCTGCTGATAGCGTCTAGGACAAGTATCTTTGTGTCCAGAAGAAATGTTGTAAAATGATATATAGGGAAGCCTTACATACCAGAGTTGTGGAGAGAAAAGGGCTTTCATTGCAATGTGGGAGCTTGTGACCCTTGCAATATTCTGAATATACAAACAAACCTTTGTCCCAATAAGTTGACAGAGAAACCAGTTCAGTAAACATCCCCTCTCTAAAGACATGGTGCAGGGAGCTGATTGTTGTGGGAATCTGGATGTGTTCCTCAGATGGAAGCCTGAATACATGGATTGGATCTTCATATTGTTTTCCCCACAGACAGCTTTGGAGACTTGAAAAAGCCTTTTGGTCCTCTGTGGTCAGGTTGGAAAACGAAGGGCATTCCAGAGTCAAGTCAAATGGCACAGATCATGGTTTGACAAAAGAATAATTTGCAAATGAATGGTGTCAATGTTGGATTTTTTGAATAGTCAAGTTACTTTAGAGCCGGTCTAATGTAAATACTGTCTGTTTAAGAGAAACAGGTGCCGGTGTTTCTGTTAATTGCTCACAGGCGTGGGCTCTGCTTCTTGTATATAAGGCTCTGCCAGAAAGACTTTTGTATCTCTTAGTTAGATCTTTCAGTTTGATTCATCTCTAAGTAGATCACTGTCTCAGTTGTTCTCAGTTTAAGAGATTCCTCAGTTGAATCTTAGTATGAGAGTTGCTTAGTTATAAAGCTAGTTTACTGTTAATTCTTGGGTAGTTTAATGGGAGTTATGTGGGAGTTTTGTGGGAGGTTTGGAAAGTGAGTAGATAACATTGCTAAGAGAGAAAGCATTTATCTTTAGTTTAAAGTCTCTTTAGAGTCAGTTTGTTTTTCAGTTAAAGAAACCCAACCATTTGTATTTTCATCTGCATACTTTTGCAAGTGTGCAGCTAGTAAGGGGTTTAATATAAGGGAAATAATACCCTACACTCTTGGTGGTGTTTTCTTAGCCAGGTCGACTTCTGAGTGCGTATACTCTGTGTGAAGCTTACTTTAAAGGGCCACTGGAAACTGGGATATACCATTTAGGTTAAGCAAGTTTCAATACCCAGTTTTCTCCAATATTATTCTTATCATATATATTATTCTCCAATAGTCAAGCTTAAAGAAATGCAAAATGTGGCTCCCAAGTGGTTGTGGTATTCAACTAAGTTTTCCTCAGCATTAATTACGCACTTAAGTTACTGAACATGACTATTTTATTGATTTATTGATTGATTGATTGTATTTCTATACCACTCTTCATCTGAGGACCACATGGTGGTTTTAAAAAGTAAAGGGTGGTTTTCAAAAAAGTAAGAAGCAAAATAGTAAGAAGCAAAAACAACAACAACACCCCTTTAAAAGGCGATAAGTTAATAGGTCTACTCTGAATCAAACTTTGTTGCACCCCCATTAAAAGGTGTTTCTGGCATGTAGTTCTGCATACATGGCTGTAAATTTTAATTGATTGATCAGACAGATTGAGAAGCCAAACTTGGATCAATTAAAAAGGTGTGATGATTAATCAACCAGGCAGTAGATTAGAAAAAAAATGTTTTAATACAATAAATAACATGGTATAAAACTGATATCAGTGTATAGTGTGGATGAGGGTGTCTGCAAAGGGTGGAGCTCTTAATGAAAACCAAAATTCCACCGGTGGCAAGCAAAAACATGGAACCTGAGGAGAGTCCATGATGCTGTGCTTTCCTCCCCCAGACGAACGAAGTGTTTTAGGAGAGGCTAAACATCTTCTGTCCTGACCTAGCTGAACTGTGTGGCTTTGGGAATGTCACTTTGTTCCAAGGATCTGGAACCAACTTGCTAATCCTCAGGACTGTCACACCTTGACCTACCTGAGCCTCTTACGCGTGACATTTGCAAAAGGGGATGTCCTTCTCCATGCCAAAATGCAAACCTTTAAAAAGAGTTGTTTTTTCTTTGTTCAGGGTCCTTCACTTTCTGACAGGGGAGGGGGGAGAACTAAAGATCAGCTTTGCTTTCGCCGGATTTCTGCCTCAGCGCGTTTATCTATGACCGGTAACAAATTTGGGGAGTTGTTGGGCCATCAGAAGTCACCACCCTGTTTTCTGGTAACACTAATAACTGAACACGCCCAAAGTTCACATGGCTTTGTTTAGCTTTGAAACCTAAAATGTTGTGAGATTACAAACTGATGCAATTCAAGGGGCTGGTCCCCATTCTGTTGCCAGTTTTGCTGGAATCTTGTCTGTCTGATACCTACCCAGTCCCCTACTACCCGGGAACTTTCCCAAGCTGGTCCGTGTTTTTTTCTTTAGTCTGAGGCTATTTGGATTGAAGTGTCAGGAAGAAGGAAGGATTGAGTTGTGGCAGAAGGGACAAAAGGTCCTCAGGAAGTTTTTCTGAAAGTGGTCATAGAAAGGTTTCCTGCAAGTGGTTGTAGAAAGTTTCCAGAAAGTGATTGTAAGTAGAAAGACAATGGTTAAAATATGTAGCTTAGGACTCTCCCGTTGTAAATACTGTAGGCTGGTTCATTTGGGGCTAAAGTAGCCCTGTTTTCAGACATTTACTGCCTAACTGATTTATTGCTCGCTTGCTATGATGTTTGCTCAAACTTCACCCCTGTGGAAACCTCCTTTGGTGTCATCTTTAGGACTTCAGGAAGGGAGGATTGCTGCTTGCCTACAGTGTGCTTAGCCAGTTTGGTGGATTAGCTTGGCAGAAAGCTTCCTGAAAGTGAATAAACTGTAATTTGTTTGATGTTAGTCCTGAGCAAAATATGAGTTAATATGACTATGGTGCCGTGCAGTGGTTTTCAACCATTGAGCCATGGCACCCTTGGGTGCCTTGATCAGGGCCGGTGCTAGGGCTTTTTGCACCCTAGGCAAAATCACCTCCTGGTGCCCCTGCGTCCCCTCCATAGGCGGGAGGAGCGCAAGCCAAAAGGAGAGCTCAGCGCCCTCCCGCCTATGGAGGGCATGCTGTGAGCTCTTCAGTGGTGGCAGCAGCAGCAGCGCCCATAGCTGAAGGTTTCAGCTACAGGTGCTGCCACCGCCGCCGCCGCCGCCACCGCCGCTCGCTTGTTGCAGCCGCTGAGGAGCTCACAGTGTCCCCTCCATAGGCAGGAGGGCACTGAGCTCTCATTTTGGCTCGCGCTCCTCCCGCCTATGGAGGGCATGCTGTGAGCTCCTCAGTGGCGGCTGCCTCAGAAGGCTTCAGCTATGGGCGCCACCCGCTCGTTGCAGCCACTGAGGAGCTCACAGCGTCCCCTCCATAGGTGGGAGAGCGCTGAGCTCTCCTTTTGGCTCGCGCTCCATAGGACCTCCATAGGCAGGAGGAGCGTGAGCGCGCGACGTGGGAGGGCGGCGGTGGCGCGGGGTTTTTGCGCCCCCTCCATTTATGCGCTCTAGGCAACTGCCTAGTTTGCCCAAATGGACCCACTGGCCCTGGCCTTGATTGTTGGTCAGGGGTGCCGTGGGCAACATCTTCCCTTCCCTCCCTGCTCTGATGCCCTCTTGTGTCTCTGCCTCCCAAAGGCTTGCACAGCTGTTTGTGCCGCAACCCTGGCTATCAGCTCCCCAGGTGAACGATGCCTCTGGGGCTGGCCAGGGGGTGCTTCCCAGGCCCCTGTGGGGTAGTATGAAGAGGCACCTCTCTTTGGGGGCAGATCAGAGACCAGGGGCGTTAGCAGCAGCTGCCCAGGGGACTCCTGAGGAGGGAGGAGAGGAGGCTGAGGGAACACTCCACAAGGGAGGGTGTTTGAAAAGGGCTGAGAGGCTGCCAGCTCTGCAGGCAAGGGGTGACATAACTGGGCTCCTGAGCCCCACAGGGGTGCCCCAGAAAGAATGTAGTTGGTCAAGGGAGTCATGGACTCAAAAAGGTTGAATGCCTCTGGTGTAGTGGATATTATGGAACGGCTGTTCATATTGTAATTTGTATTGTAAACCTGATACATGGTTTCAGGGACAAGTTTTGTTTCTTCCTGTGAGGGAATGTTTCAGCTCTCTAATGGAGAGAGAGCTGCCTACCAGCAACTTTAACCTAAACCAGGGGTTCCCAAACTAAGGCCCAGGGGCCAGATGCGGCCCAATCACCTTCTAAATCCGGCCCGCGGACGGTCCAGGAATCAGCATGTTTTTACATGAGTAGAATGTATCCTTTTATTTAAAACGCATCTCTGGGTTATTTGTGGGGCATAGGAATTCGTTCATAATTTTTTTCAAAAATATAGTCCGGCTCCCCCATAAGGTCTGAGGGACAGTGGACCGGCCCCCTGCTGAAAAAGTTTGCTGACCCCTGACCTAAACTGTAAAATTGTAAAAATCATCTTTCTCAGTATAGGATCTTGCTTAAAATTCCCTAGGGTAACTGGGGGCTCTGGCTCCTGCTTTAAGACTATGTACATTTTTAATCGTCTGTTATGCGTTGTCTCAAGTGGGGGGGGGAGAGGAATGTTCCCGGTCCTTAATTGTAAATTGGTGGGTTGTTTTGGGGGGGGATCTGGGCTAGCCTTGCTCCCAGGCTCTCTGTGCTTCCTGAGTATAAAAGCTTTAGGACTGCCAGGGGAAACAGTGCACTTATAATGTGTATATTGTGCGATGCATTTGTTTATAATGCATTTATCTGGCTGAAGGTCAGTGTTTTGATTCCACCCTCCTTTGTAGGGTAACAGCCTCCCAAATAAATGCATTACAGAGTTCTGAAATAAATTAATTATATAGAGTTCAGGGGCTACCACAGCTCCTGCTCCCCATAAATGTTAAACAACTCTTGATTTGGGACTACTTTAAACCTGTAGCCCTACACATTTGATTTGGAGGAAGTTCCATTTAGAACAATTGGACCTAATTCTGAGTAGGAATTATATAGGACTGCAGTTTAAGAGAGAGAGAAACAGACACTGTTATGAACCCACTTTTGAGGATTGTGATAAAAAAAAGCCAGTTGTAAACATTTCAAAAAACAAAAGAACAAATAAAAACACCCCTCCTCCTGCTGCAAAATGATTTCTGTCTGAAAACTAGGCTGGAGAGGAAAGATTAGAAGAGAGGCTGGGGTGAAAAAGTCAGAGAGCAAGACATGGGTTAGATCAAACATAATCAGATGAAAATCTTCATCATTAACAGGCTTAGCCTATGATCAACTCCAATTATGGCCAACTACAATGAGAGATGGGGAGGGACTTGGGTGGCCCAGCACCAGGAGTGCATCAGTTTAGTAGAAGAAAACTGTCCTAGCACACAGGCTGTGCCACATGCAAGAGTATACAACCCAGCCAGATGGACGGGGTATAAATATTATTGGTATTAGTATTATTAGTATTCTTAAAAACAGATGATCTTGCACCTGTGGTTTGTGGGGCTTCTTTGAAATACAGTAAAGAGTTATACCTACCTTCCTCCAGATCCTTACAAGGCCTTCTTTGTCCACTCTCTCTTCTATCTTGTTTTCTGCTCATTCTGTGAGTAGCCATTGCCACCCTACTGAGTATTGTGTAACAGTGTGATCCAAACCACAGCCTGTAGCTTACATGCAGCCGCCAGGCCTTTTGGACAGACTTCTGAAACATTCAAGAAAAAAACACCTTAAGGCCTTACAAAATATTGTTGCCATGTATTGTTAACAAAAGAACATAATCTTTTTCTGCATTAAATTTGTTTAATAATTAAATCTATTAAATGTGTGTTTAATTACAAACACTTTAATTTACAGTATGGAAATTTTATTTACTGTTTTGCCCTCGGGTTCTGTGTCGAAGTACTCCTGTGGCCCACTTTGGATGAAAAGTTGGACCGCCTTGCTGTATAATGTGGTCTCCCAAGTTCTCTCTCTTCTCTCCTCAAACCCTTATAAGGAGCAGAACCCTTGGATTGTTCATTTGGTGGGGAGGACAC
Source organism: Zootoca vivipara (assembly GCF_963506605.1). Classification (NCBI taxonomy): domain Eukaryota; kingdom Metazoa; phylum Chordata; class Lepidosauria; order Squamata; family Lacertidae; genus Zootoca; species Zootoca vivipara. The sequence goes on along the minus strand of NC_083289.1, from coordinate 5,586,126 downwards.
ATAAGGCAGTGGCAGGATGTATGCTTGGCATGTAGAAGGTGCCAAGTTCAACCCTCTCCCCAGTAATCTTCAGTTAGGCTCAGGCCTCATTCCAGATTTGAGGGGGGTGGTTCTTGCGCCAAGTGCCCTCAGTGAGCCTTTTCCAGAACTGACCACCTTTTTGCTTCCCACCACCAGGTAAGCACATTTGTGAGAGGGACACATGGGCACATTAACTGCATCCATAGCATGGGAACTGTGCCTAGTTTGGCCTCAGAGGTGCTGGTTTGGGGACCCGAAAAGTGAGTTTAGTGTAGGGGAAGCGGAGCCTGAAAATAAAAGACAGATCGCTGTACTTAGAATCATAGAGTTGGAAGAGACCACAAGGGCCATCCAGTCCAACCCCCAGGAAACACCATCAAAGCATTCTTGACATATGCCTGTCAAGCCTCTGCTTAAAGACCTCCAAAGAATGAGACTCCACCACACTCCTTGGCAGCAAATTCCACTGCCGAACAGCTCTTACTGTCAGGAAGTTCTTCCTAATGTTTAGGTGGAATCTTCTTTCTTGAAGTTTGAATCCATTGCTCCGTGTCCGCTTCTCTGGAGCAGAGGGTTACTTAATGAGCAAGGGCTGAGATTCTCCCCAAGAGTTGTGCCCTGCAATGTTTCATTTTCAAATAAGAACGGAATGCTTCCCAAACAGCACACTAAGTATGCTCTGCAGCTCTGAGATGTGACCAGGGAGGCAGGTCCATCACTGACATCATTTGTTTGGGGGCTGAGCTGCTGAGAAGCAAAGGCTGGCAGGGTGGAGAGCCCGTAAGTCATTAGCAGGAGTGTCTGGTGGTGGACGTGTGTGTGTCTCTCGGAAGCCAGCTTGCTTGCTCCACGGAAGGAAGGGCAGGCAGCCCTGTGTGAATTGCATAGGAATCAAAAGGCTTCCCTGGATATGTCAGCGACAACTGCAGCTGTCCTTCTCTCTCTCTTCCTAGAGGCTCACCTTTCTGCACAAGCACCTGTCAACGGTAATGCATTTCCAGCCTTCTTTCCTGTTGTCCCTGTTCTTAAAGTACTGTAGCAGTAATGCATGTGGGAGTTGGAAAGCTAAGCACTAACTGAATTGCATGTTTTGCATTTTATTACCATTTCAATCTACCTTTTGCATTCTCCGCCAGCCTGCTGAGAACAACTTTCTAGGCAGCTGATTAAGTGGACTCTAGTCTAGTCCACGAAAGCAAGTTGTGCTCTCATAAACAGTTTAGTCTTTAAGGTGCTGCGGGACTCGGTTGGTTTTTCTTCAAGAAACCAATACAGTTGCTCCTTTGGAAGTTATCAGATGTCTCAGTGGCCACACTTGATGTTCTTAAGTGCATGCAAAAGACGAATGTTTCCATTTGGTCACTGGCAGTACCCAAATACTTACAATGCATCCTTAAGAAATATTGATAATAGAGAATATATTCCTGGAGGGACTGCAGAAACCGACAGGAATGACCAACAACTCAGACCACACAAGCTGTGCTAATAATATTACACACCAGTGTTTTAAATTATTTCACAGGTATTATCATCTTTACTGCAGCCCAGTCAGGTTGGCTAGTAATAATATGCCCATTTTGCAGATGCGCTGTGAGGCTGATGCTGTGGGGAAGGGGAGCTTGCTTAAGGCCACCTCTTTATTGATTCATTCTTTATTCACTACATTTCTATGCTGCCCAAATAAATGAAGTTCTTTGGACTGTTTGCAAGATCAATGTTAAAACCATAAAATTCAAAATAGAATGGGAAATCTAAACCAGTTTAGAACAGTCACAGATAGAAACAACAAAAAACCAAAAGCAGGAGACAACAGTGGTGGCAAGGTTCCTAGAAAGCACTTGCACTAGGGTTGCCATATTTCAAAAAGTGAAAATCCATTTAGAAAAGTTGTTGAGCTTTTTCTTGTAAAAAAAATAAAATACCATATTGGCCCAAATATAAGCCGCACCTTTAAAATTGGAGGGGGTGGAGGGATAAAAAGAAGAAAATACCTGAATATAAGCCACTCCAATCCTTACTGCTCCTGGCTGCATGCGGGGGGGGGGGCACTGCATTGCTGGTACCCTTTCCCCTTCCTCACTCTCTCCCTTCCCTGCCTTGGGGGAGAGGACGGGGGGGCACTACTCATGGGGCAGACGCCGCTTTGCCGCGCTCCTGGCACGGTTTGCCCTGCGCTCCTGGATGCATAACATAAGTTTGCAAATATAAGCTACACTTTAACTTTATACAGTTGGAATTTGGGGGGAAAGTGAGGCTCATATACAGGCCCGGACGGTAGTAAAGTTTTTGGGCAAAATCTACACTTCTGACATGGGTTGCCATACATTTGTAGGGTGTATTGATTCCCTCAATGTTGCCATTATGGATTTTCCTGGACATTTCAGCAGTTTCCACCCAGACACTTTCCAACAGCCGAATCCTGGCTATGTCTGGGATATTCTGGATGTACGGTAACCCTAACTTGCACAGTGAAAAGGAACAGGTAGTGAGAGAAAGAAAGGCCCTCTGGCTGGCACCCTGGAGACAGCAGGTAAACCTGGGCTTGGTTGGTTGGTTGGTTGTGAGATTTGGATAATGGCTATCCTGTCTCACAGCTCATACCTGTTGCTCCTACAATAAATATTCCCTGTTCCTGTGATTTGTTTCAACTGGTTTTCATTCTGTATTTCTGAATGTTAATTGTTGTAACCTGCCCTGGGATCTCCTGGTGAAGGGCAGGTAATAAAGTTCACCACCACCACAACACTGTGGCTTAGAATTTAGGGCAGGGGTCAGCAAACTTTTTCAGCAGGGGGCCGGTCCACTGTCCCTTGTGGGGGGCCGGACTATATTTTGGCAAAAAATATGAACAAATTCCTATGCCCCACAAATAACCCAGAGATGCATTTTAAACAAAAGCACACATTCTAATCATGTAAAAACACCAGGCAGGCCCCACAAATAACCCAGAGATGCATTTTAAATAAAAGGACACATTCTATTCATGTAAAAACATGCTGATTCCTGGACCGTCCGGGGGCCAGATTGAGAAGGTGATTGGGCCACATCCGGCCCCCAGGCCTTAGTTTGGGGACCCCTGATTTAGGGTGATTGTACTGGAAGCTGAAAATACTGGCATAAGTAATGTGTGCAATGACAGACACTGCGGCATGTTGCCTTAGTGCCGTGTGTGTGTGCTTGTAGGCATAAGTGCTGGGGGGGGATGCATCCAACAGATATTTAACTGCTATGGGTCTGGGGAAAGTAGATAGGACAGGCATCATGACAAATCTGGAAACTGTGAGTAAGGAAATGTCATACAAAGAGCCTGTGTGGTCTAATGGTAGAGCAGAGGGGGGTCAATGTGGAGACTGGCTGTTGCTGCTGAATTACGGCTCCCATCAGCTCCAGCCAGCATGGCAAATGATTAGATGGTTGGATACAAGATCTTGAGGGCACCATGTTGTCTGCCCCTGGGAATTCAGATTCAAATTCCCACTCAGCTATGAATTCAGATTCAAATTCCCACTCAGCTACACTTGAATCAGTCTCCATCTCTCAGCTCTGGGAGGAAGACCTTTCATTGCCTACAGACAGCCACCCAATCTTAAACAACTCCTCACCCACAATAATACCACCACCAGACTTAACATGGACACTGGTACCAGAGCCTGCAATAAACCCAGATGCCAACTTTGCTGCCACATACACTCGGACAACAGCATTACTGGCCCCAACAGCATACCATCTCAGGACTATTTAATTGCTCATCTTCTAACATTGTGTATGCCATCAAATGCCAACAGTGCCCTTCAGCTCTCTATATCGGCAAACAGGCCAAACCCTATGCCAAAGGATAAATGGACATAAATCTGACATCAGGAATCACAAGACAGAGAAACCGGTAGGAGAACACTTCGATCTCCCAGGACATTCTATACAAGATCTCAAAGTAGTTGTCTTATTACAGAAAAAATTCAGAAACAGACTGGAAAGAAAGGTTGCTGAATTGCAACTTATTACCAAGCTTAAAACCACGGAGAGACCTGGTCTGAATAAGGACATTGGATTCTTATCTCATTATACCGGTACATGATAAAGCTTTCTTTAGCCATCTCACTACTTGCTTTTTCCTGCAAGACCAATTGCAGTTGTTAACAGTTTACCTCTCCTATCAGCCAATCACTCATTCCCACCACCCTTCTGAGTAATACCCCTCCCCACCCTCTGACTATACATAAGGGTCTGGTGACTTCTGTTTCAGTGTATCTGAAGAAGTGTGCATGCACACAAAAGCTCATACCTATGCCAAACTTAGTTGGTCTCTAAGGTGCTACTGGAAGGATTTTTTTTTAATTTTTTTGTTTCGACTACCTCACAAGGTTGTTGTGAGCTCAAAATGCGGGGACCACAGACGCAGTGGAGGACCTTGGGGTCTCAAATCTCAGCAGCGCCCTGTGCAGCCACCTCCTCTCGCGTTCCATTCTACATCATAGTTGCGGCACCCCCTATGGCATTCCCAAGACTCCACACCCAGGGCAACCAAACAGGTCACATTCCCGGCCTCAATCAACCTCTGCACGTACACTACCTTGAGCTGCATGGCGCATGGACAGAAACAAAATGATGAAGGCAATGGTTCAAGACCTCCCCCCTCCCCAAAGGCAGAATAGGGATGGTGATGCGTAAAACAGGGTTGCTCAGGCTACAGTCCTCCAGATGTTGTTGGACTCCCAGCTCCCACCAGCCAAAGCAGACATGGCCTGTTTTCGAGGTGGTTGGTTGGGAGATGCAGGCCAAGAGCATTTGGAGGGCAACAGGTTCCCCATGCCTGATTTACAAACCCTAGCAAGTAAGGGCCACTGCAATTCCTAATTTTTTTTTGCTGCTAGTTACACTAATTGAAGATATTTTAGTCTACGAAAAGACAGCACACACACGACCCAAAGACACACACCTACAGAAACTGAGCTGTGCTCATTTTAAACTCAAAGGCTGCTGAATAATGCTGCTGTTCAGAAAAAGAGTAAACTCTTCACAGCTTCTGTTGCTCTTACTCCTCCACACTTTGCTTAAAGAAAGAAGTTGCAGCAGCCCAAAGCACCCTCGGCTCAATGTCTGGAGCAGTTTTCACTGGAGAGAGGGATTAGAAATTTTTAAATAACAAATCAAAGAAATAAAGAAGGGCAGTAAGAGTTGTGTTAAAGCCCTTGGTGTTTAATACAAAAACCTTCTGGTTGCTCCGGCATTCCCACACATCAGTGCTGCTGTTGAAACAAGAGACAGAAGTTCTGTTGTGAAAGGAGGGGGGAGGTGGAGACACCTGTGTGTTCTTAGGAGGTTTCTGTGGGAAGCGAGAGAGGGAGGGGCACTGGCTGCTCCTTCTTCTCACGTACGCCATGCATGGCACCCACACAAGATGTTTGCTGCAAACAACCTTTAAAAGCCCAAAATATGAGAGGTTTTCAACACACACACACACACACACACACTGCAAACATACCTCAACCTTCATTCTGTTCTTGCATGAAGATGACTGCAGTGGATTTATTCATCATCATCATCATTATCATCACCACACCTTTGCTCCAAGCAGCTCACAGTGGCATACATGGTTCTCCTCCATCTTCATTTTATCCTCACAATGGATGAGGCTAGGCTGGGCTGGGCTGGGTGACAGTGACTGGCCCAAAATCACTCAGCTACATAGCTGAGTGGGGATTTGAACCCAGGACTCCAACATTCAGTTCAAAGTGTTGGTCATGATCTTTAGACATCACACTGGGTCGACATCTCCATTGAGCTATCCAACTTTCCACCAGTTTTCCCAGGACAGTCATTAAACTAACTGGGCTATAAGTTCCAGGGTCCCCCCCCCCCGATCCCTCTTTAAACATAGGTGGTACATTGGCTACATTTCCAGTCCTCAGTAATGGAGGCTGATCGAAGTACTCAATCCTACTGAAAACAGACCCACTGAAATTAATGAATCTAAGTTAATCTTGTCCATTAACTTCAATAGGACTGCTCTGTAGGGTGAGCACTGAATACTGCTAGGTAGGTGTGTGTGTGTGTGTGTGTGTGTGTGTGTGTGTGTGTGAGAGAGAGAGAGAGAGAGAGAGAGAGAGAGCGTAAGTAGCACTATATGCATTGGGATTTATTTCTGAGGAAATATTCATTTATTCATTCATTCATTCATTTAAGGTCCCCACTCTTTAGCAAAAAAAGGTTCCCAGAGCAGCTTTCAAATTAGTAAGCATAGTCCCTGCTCTCAGGTTTACAATCTTAAAAAGACATAATTCAATGGGAAAACAGATTGAGAGAGAGAAAGAATTAACCAAATTCTGGTTGAATTTCTTAGTTACTAGTTAATTACATATATATACTGATGATAGATAGATAGATAGATAGATAGATAGATAGATAGATAGATGTTATTTTATGTTGATATACTTTTATAAACGTTTAGCTATAGTACTTTATTTTGTATGTGTTCTAAGTTATATCTGTTTTATTTTCCTTCTAGGGTCCAAGTGGTCTTATATGGGTAAGTAGTGACTTTAGGTCAATACATTAAATTTTAATTCTTTATCCTATTTGTTTAATGTCAGGTTAGATCAGGCACCCCCAAACTGCGGCCCTCCAGATGTTTTGGCCTACAACTCCCATGATCCCTAGCTATAAGGAACAGTGGTCAGGGATGATGGGAATTGTAGTACAAAACATCTGGAGGGCCGAAGTTTGGGGATGCCTGGGTTAGATCTAGGGAGGTCTCATTTAGTTAATAGAAGGATCTGTTTTGTTGATCTAATGCCTACATATCTTCCATTCATCCACACAACAGGGCACATCAGGTGATAACAACATGTGATGCCATGATGTGGCACAGATATCATAGGAACATGTTGTGTCACATGAAATCAATTCTTGCTCAAAGAGGTGGGCTGAGCACTTGGCTAACTTACCAGGTCAACTGGTTGACCAAAAAAGTAAGTGAATGTAGAACTGACTGCTAGGTGACCGGCCACACAAGTATCTGAAAATGAGCTGGGATAGAAGGCAGCGGCTGGCTGGCAGCAAAGGTGTATTGTGTGGCGACAACGTTGTGCTGTTTAAATGGAACATCTTTGTGTTTACATTGGTACCTTGAGTTACAAACGCTTCAGGTTACAAACTCCCCTAACCCAGAAATAGCACATCGGGTTAAGAACTTTTCTTCAGGATGAGAACCGAAATTGTGCTCTGGTGGTGCGGCGGCAGCAGGAGGCCCCATTAGCTAAAGTGGTGCTTCAGGTTAAGAACAGTTTCAGGTTAAGAACGGACCTCCAGAATGAATTAAGTTCTTAACCAGAGGTACCACTGTAGTTCCTTGATGTTGAGTCTCAAGGACCAGGGCTTATTTTTCACCCAGAACTTTCAGGAACTCATTTCTGGCACCATTGCCATTGTAAGAAAACAAGGGTGAGTTCCAGTACCTCTTTTTCTAGAAATACAGCACCTTCAAGCACCATGCGTTAAAGCCCAGTAATGGAAATCCCAATGTGTTGTCTCAAGTGAAGAGCTGGAAAAGGTTCTCTACTGACTTTGGATGGCTGGTGTTTACTAGCTACTGGACATCCCTTGCCTGCTTTGCTGGGTAGAAACACTCTGAGACCTGGAATGTGGCTGCAAAGGAGACAGTGAAGTCTGAATTCTGCAGCTGGCTAAGGGGCTTCAAGGATATGCCATTTGCATGTGGGGTGAACTGATGCAGGTTTATACACAGGCATGATATGGCATCTATGGTCACTTCCAGACTGCCAGTATTTTGTGGGAGGGGTAGAAGGGCTTTCTGGAAATTTAGGTTTATCCGATCCTGCTGTTTGTTTGTTTGTTTGTTTTTAAACCCTCAGTGTAAGTTTTTGTGCAAGGCAAATTAGGATGAATATTCAATAACAGGAGAAGCCCTATCTGAGTGCATGGCTGTTCCTCTGTGTTATATTCGTAAATATGCAGATATTAAAAGCACACACGAACACATATGCCCGTATCATACTCTCTCTCCACAGGGAAATTGACCTTGTAAGACACACTCAGGGAAGTGGATTGTAGAAAGGTAGCCTCCAAAGTGAAATACCATGGAACCTCGGTTTATGAACACCTCGGTTTATGAATTTTCAGTTTACGAACGCCGCGGACCCATCTGGAACGGATTAATTCACTTTCCATTACAGTGGTACCTTGGTTTATGAACACAATTGGTTCCGGAAGTCTGTTCATAAACTGAAGCGTTCATAAACTGAAGTGAACTTTCCCATTGAAAGTAATGGAAAGTGGATTAATCCGTTCCAGACGGGTCCGCGGAGTACTCAACCTGAAGCGTACTTAACCCGAAGCATGGGTGTAATTGGTTCCGGAAGTCTGTTCATAAACTGAAGCGTTCATAAACTGAAGCGAACTTTCCCATTGAAAGTAATGGAAAGTGAATTAATCTGTTCCAGATGGGTCCGTGGCGTTCATAAACCGAAAATTCATAAACCGAGGTGTTCATAAACCGAAATTCCACTGTACTTTCAATGGGAAAGTTCGCTTCAGTTTATGAACGCTTCAGTTTATGAACAGACTTCCGGAACCAATTGTGTTCATAAACCGAGGTACCACTGTAGCTACATGGCACAGTTTCTCCTTAGGGGAAAACTGTCTTGGAATGATTCCCCCCCCCCAAAGGACCTTTGTGTCACATGGGAAATGAAATGTTGCAGAGTGTTTGCTGTCTCCACTACCCAGCCCCACACAGTTCATCTTTGTGTAGAGTTACTGTCTGACTTGCTGAAGCTGCTTGTTTCTCTCCTTTAAGAGTTTCCCAGTCCGACTTAAAGCATCAGCTCTCAATTCCTTTCCTTATTGCTGTAGGGCATTTCCACTTATCTGAGTCTGATAAGGGAACCTCCCCCCCCAGGTCTTGCCCTCCATGAAGGAAGTTTGCAGGAGACCTTTGCACATTTAAAACCACCCCACTGTTTCTCAAGAAGTAGACATTGTGTGTGCGTGCACACACACACAGGCACCTTAGGTATATAACATTGCTGTCGAAAGGTGTTTTGTCTGCAGGATGTGATTCCAACAGGTCAGGGCAAGGTTGTGGAGGTCCTTGGAGCAGAGGGGGCAGCAGGAGACAATTCTGTTCTGCTGGCAAGGCAAGGAGAGGAGAGGGAGTTGTTGCCATTAAGTGTTTATCTCTCCTTTTCTTTCAGGGAGCTTTTATTCTCACGACTCCACTTTTATCCTCACAACTCCACTAGTTGGCTAGGCTTAGAGAGAGAGAGGCATAAGTCACAAAGTGAGTTTTATGACTGAACAGTGATTTGAACCTAGGTTCTCCCTGCTCCTAATCCAAATAAGGACTCATCCACATCTCTGTTTGGCCTGCTACTTCCCCCTTGGAAAACCCACTCTTTACTGCTAAATTGGAACAAATGGCAATTAGGTTTTCTGCAGATTGCTGGTTGTTCTGATTCAGCAGTAAAGAGTGGGTTTTTCAAGGGAAAGCTGCAAGGCAAAACTGCTCAGACCTGTTCTTAGAAAGTGGGGGAGAAGTGGGAAACAAACCCTTTCAAGGCATGGAACGAGTGTAACTGTGGACAGGCCATAAGGCTTGTCTCAAGAAGCAATTGTCTGTGTAGTTCCCAGGGCAACATATCCCTGCCTATTCACATGCCCAAGGTTCTTTTATAACTAAATAAATAAATAAATAAATTTTCAGGTACAAATTTTCCGCTAATAAATATAAAACAATACATCCAACGACTTCCCTTCTCTTCCTCTGATGCTTCATTGTTCATTCAAAATTAACTGCATATTCTATTTCTTCCATCTAGTTTCCCCCTTTCCATCATATCTTAATCTAAATTACAGTATACTGTTATATTTTCACTTGCTTACGATAGTTTTCCAAATGGATGTTTGAGTTCAAGGTATTTCTCAAGTCTGAAGAGGCTGAAGGCTACTGGGCAAGACAGGCCAATGGTCTGACCCTGTACCATACATCTTCCTGTGTTTCGAATCTGGATTCCTTTATTGTCTCCCTGAGGTTCTTCTGATGGGGAGAGAGTGTGGCCCAAGATGTTCCCCTTTTGTGGAGGAGTATTCCAGTCTCCAATTGATTTTCACAATGACATTCTCCAGTATGATTCAACTCTTCTGCCTATCGAACTGGAAGGCTACAATGTCTCCTCCACCGAGGAGTTTATTTTGACCAATAACGGACATTCAGGTAAGGGAGGCTAACATGGACAGAGAAAACTGAACTATTACTATAATTACATAATAACAAAGAATACTATTTAGCACTTGTACAGGACTTTAGAGTGTTCTGATTGTTCCACATGTATTATCTCAATAATAATAATTTCTAATAATTTATTATCTCTCTTTTTTTTTTTTAAAGATAATATAGGCCAGCCTTATTCCCATTTTGTAGATGGGGAACTGAGGTTCAGGGATCAGCATAGATAAGATTTGGTTGGATTTACAGCCTTCACCACACTGCCTATTTATTTTGGCACATAATTTTTGGATCTACAGTAGTTTTCCCTCCTGTGTGGAGGTCAGTTCTTCTTCATGGCATCTGCGTTGGTTCTGTGCCCATAGCTCTAAAACCACAAGGTGTACAACTCTCACCAACGCACATTGAATAATAACCTCCTAGCATGTTAAATTGGGCTTGGCAACCAAGGTATAATGTTCTTCTTCCAAGTTTAGAGGGATGAGCTGCATTTAGTATTTTGTTTTATAGTCTGGATATTGGCAGCAGCCAGAATATGGAAAAATACAACTAGCAGAGACACAGGATGCTTCAAAATGTTGCTAGTTTGTTATCCCTTTAGTTTCCTCACCCCAACAATAATGCACATGATATTCAGAATTTCCTTCCTTAGTCATCTCCATCCATATGCACAAAGTAAGTTGTATCTGAACTTCCTTAATGTCTTTATAGTATTGTGAATTATTCCCTTTTGTAGCAGGTTTGATGACAAAATAACTCTCTTCCTTCAATGCACTAACATACTGTTGTAAGAATTTTGAGGTCATATATAAAAATTAAATGTTCATAACTGTATATATAAACCACATGTCTGAAACAATATAGGAAGACAGTCCTGGTACCATTTTGACTCTCCCAAACTGACCAAATGTTTCTCTGCAAAAAACCTCCTCATTGTCTCCCTCTCTCTGTGTGTTCACAAATCCTGCCTTAAGGGCACATTTAAGGTGTGAATGGGGGACGTGGGTGGCGCTGTGGGTTAAACCACTGAGCCTAGGGCTTGCCGATCAGAAAGTCGACGGTTTGGATCCCTGCGACGGGGTGAGCTCCCATTGCTCGGTCCCTGCTCCTGCCAACCTAGCAGTTCGAAAGCACCTCAAAGTGCAAGTAGATAACTAGGTACCACTCCGGCAGGAAGGTAAACGGTGTTTCCGTGAGCTGCTCTGGTTCGCCAGAAGCGGCTTTGTCATGCTGGCCACATGACCTGGAAGCTTGGAAGAGTTGGTCACGACTGGACCTAATGGTCAGGGGTCCCTTTACCTTTAAGGTATGAATAGGGCGAGCCTGTGAGTCTGTCCTGGCTCAGGAGCTAAGTATTTATCAGTTACAAAAGGACTGGCCAGATTCCCCAGTGATCCAATTCACAGGTAACTGACAGACATGGGGAAAACAAGGGACTCAGATTTATGCCTTAGATCGCCCCTTTTCTGTGATGTATGATGTACGGGGAGGGGTGGTGGTCCTGGGTTACATCCCTTCTATGATGTATTATGACACTTCTGGGGGTGGCTCTGATTGGAGGGGGGAATTTTAAAATGTCTATATAGGGGCAGGTGGGCTTTTGTTCTGGGTCTTTCTTTCCTCCTATGTGTGAGAGAAAACACCCTGTTGTAACAGTCAATAAAGACCAAGCTTACTAGCTGCTTTGCTTCTCAATATTCTCTGGTTGGTCTGTTATTTCCTCCTTCCGATGGAGAACCTACAAAGGACTATGCAAGGGCCCTTATGTACCCCATAAGGGAATAAGGTCAGATTTTGCTTATAACAATCCCAACATTAATCTTTTGAGGACTGTGATATTAGCCAGTATTAGTACTGTTGTTGTTTAGTCGTGTCCGACTCTTCGCGACCCCATGGACCAGAGCACGCCAGGCGCTAGGAGCCCTAAAAGTAGATCTCAGCTTAAGGTCTTGCCCCAAAAGGTGAGAGCAATCTGAGGTGCATCCTATCTTGGGAAGCTACATCTAAGATCAGAACTGGCAGAATTCATTTGCCTCTGTGCATATAAATTAGCATATGCAATTTTATGTAAATGTGTGTCCTGGGCCTGCACCGAGTTTTGCCCCTGCATTTAATACTGTCATGTCATGTTGTCTCCCTCTCCCATCTTCTCCTTTCATAGTAAGAATGAGTCTTTCTCAAAGCATGCACATCCGGAGCCTCCCTTCCCACTATTCTGCCGCTCAGCTCCATTTACACTGGGGAAACCGGAACAAGCAGGAAGGATCTGAACACACAATTGGCGGGAGGCATTTTGCTGCTGAAGTAAGACTTTTAGGCATTCAATTTATTGCTCCTTTCAGATATCTATTTATTAATTTATTAAACCATTTTATGCCACGTTTTGGTCCTCACAGAGGGCACCTAAGACAATTTACAATTAAAATCCAAAAACAATTGCAATTGAAAGGCAAGATTAAAATACACTAAATTTCCTGCTTTATTTTCCCTTTTCCTTATGAGGCTGGCAGAAGCAGTTTGCTAGTTGCTCCCTTTCCTTAGGTGGAAAAGCAGCTACCGGTAATATTTTTAATATACATACAATATTTTAATCACACTTATTAAGTAAAGAAAAATATATTTTGAGTTTCACAACTGTAATAATTAAAAAAAGTTTATTAGCTCGTCAAGAAGTTGCATTCTATTTCATTACCTGATATAGTTTTCCTCAGGAAAAACAACTCTCTACAAGCCCCACCTTCTCTAAGCAACACATTTACAAATCTTGTAGCACCAAATCATAACACAAACAAGCTCCAAATGAAACCAGAAAAATCTTTTCCCCCTTAAAGATTCAATACATGGTGAACTATCATATCTGTTAGCAGGGAGAAAGGCCAAGTGTAACTATTTTATTTTATTTTTTGGACTACAGCTCCCATCAGTCCCAGCCAGCATGACCAAAGATCAGGAATGATGGGAGTTGTAATCACCAATATCTGGCAAGCACCACACTGGCTACCCTGGGATGAGGGTGCTCTTAAGAACTGCTGATTGATCCAGATATCCTATTAAGTTTCACAATCCTAGTTCATATATTTATTCTACAGAACTGCCTGGGGGGACCTATCTGAATTCACAGCACCACAATCCATTCCATGCAAGGGTCAAACTAGGCTTTATTTCACGTGGGTCAAAGACTCAGTTTGGCATGCACACCCATTCATTTGTGCACACACAGAGAGGGGGGGGCTGGGAACCTCAATGGCACCCTTCTGGAGGCTTCACCTGGGGCAAAAAGCTTAGCTAGCCCCCCTCCCCCCAAGCTATGGCAATGTTCTGTGGATGCCACAAGGAATTGCTATTATGTTCAGTTCCTTCAGTTCACAACCATAAAGCTGTTTCAGGTCTTGCACTAATTATAAGTCTAGCAGGACATGTGGATGCCTGCCATGAAGTATAATTCAAGGTCAATTACAAGGGACGGAGAGCGCAAGGCTGCAGCAATACATTTTGGTTCCTGTGGCAGAAAACCCTAATGGCGTGACGTTGGCACTCTACCCCATCCTATATTTCTTGCTGTTTACAGGGGGCATCCAAGTTGCCCAAGAAGCTGTCCCACATAAGCGACCTCATCAAAATACCATATTCTTGGTGGACTGTACTCATCAGACGGATTTCCCCCGTCTTCCATTCTGCCACTTCTGTAGTTAATGCTGTAATTCTGATGGTCTGTTACAGAGATAGGGGACCTTTTCTGACTGGTGGGCCAGATCTTACTCTCCCCACCCCAGCGGGTCAGATTTGACAAGCAGGCAAGGCTGTCCACATGTCAATCACCAGGCATCACAGTGATGTCACGAGATGCTGTGCTAGTCCTTTGCAAGCAGCTCCACGCTGCTCGGTAAACCTTTGAAAATCAGTTTTTGGAGGTTCAAAGAGCGACTCTGGCAGGGAGAAGTGGTTTACATTGAATAGCAGCCACTTTCCCCTCCTTGAGCAAGGCACACTCCTACCACGCCATCAGCTGAAGGGGAAGGGAGCACATCTGGTTTCTGCAAAGGAATAATCTGTTGTTCGTTGTTCTTTAGAAGCCCCATGTCTACCTGCCCCACTACCTGCTAAATGGGGAAGCCTGGTGGGCCAAGTGAAGCCCCCAGGCCCCAAACTCTGCACCTGTGTTCTATTATAACTAGGCCAGGCTTGGGGTGTGTAAAATCCAGCATGCTGGTGCAATCAGGCACATAAATATATAGTCATTTTTCCTAATCTGGCAATTTATACTGCAGTGAGGCATCCAGTAAATCAGATGATCTTTTGCAAGCTTTGTAAATTTGTTAAACCCAGGGGCGGAGCTACCTGCCCCAGCCCCTGGAGCGGTGCGGGGGCGGGGCTTGCCGCCTGCAGCATGGGAAGGTGCCGTTTGCTGCCTGTGCGGCAAGCGTCCCTAGCTGCCTGCCACCTGTGCGGAGAGCATTGGGGGGGCCCGATGCTAGCCGCCCATGGCAGCATTGTCCCTAGCGACCCGCACGGCGAGCGTGGGGTGGAGTTGGGGGGCACAGCGATGTCGCCCACCCTCACAGCTGACACCCGGTGCGCACCACCTCCCTCGCACTGGCCTTCCTAAGACTTCAAATGCTGTTTGTCATTTTATTCGATGTAGCTCCACATCGTACATTACAACTCTGACAAATATCTGGACGTGAAATCAGCAATGGACAAATCAGATGGACTGGCAGTCTTGGCAATCCTGATTGAGGTAAGGGGCTCTTTCCCTCAAAAGTGTCCAAAAATTGAAGTCCACCCAGAGGTTTAATATTGTTGTTGTTGTTTAGTCGTTTAGTCATGTCCGACTCTTCGTGGCCCCATGGACCAGAGCACGCCAGGCACTCCTGTCTTGCACTGCCTCCCGCAGTTTGGTCATATAATTAGGGTCTTATCTGGCTCTGGGCAGTTGATGACTCTCTCCAGGTTCCAGGCTTGTCCCTCTAGACCAGAGCTGGAGAAGCTTTGGCCCTCCAACTGTTGTTGGACTCCAGCTCCCATCAGCCCCTGCCACACTTGCCAATGCTCAGTGATAGCAGAAGTTGTAGCCCATCAACATCTGGAGGACCACATGTTCCCCACCCTTGCTCTAAGGTAAAAGGTAAAGGGACCCCTGACCATTAGGTCCAGTCGTGACCGACTGGGGTTGCGCGCTCATCTCGCATTATTGGCCAAGGGAGCCGGCGTATAGCTTCCAGGTCATGTGGCCAGCATGACAAAGCCGCTTCTGGCAAACCAGAGCAGCACACGGAAACGCCGTTTACCTTCCCGCTGTAGCGGTTCCTATTTATCTACTTGCATTTTGATGTGCTTTCGAACTGCTAGGTTGGCAGGAGCTGGGACCAAGCAACGGGAGCTCACCCCGTCACAGGGATTCGAACCGCCAACCTTCTGATCAGCAAGCCCTAGGCTCAGTGGTTTAACCACAGCGCCACCTAGGTCCCTTGCTCTAGACACAGGGAAAAGGAGTGAGACAAGGCTCTTTTGATTGCCTGCCCTTGTGGGTGAAGGATTGCTGCCCCGTTAAAAGCTTTTTCATACATGTTACATTGCAAACAACATTATCTCCCTCCCCCCAGTATGCTTTGGTCACCAAATATGTTTGGGCTTGCTTTTCCAGTGCTATTTTGCTAATGGTTTAGTGAACTATAATCATGGCTATTAAGTATTTTAGAATGTGGTTAAAGAAATCGCTCATCTCATCACCAGATGCCATTATTCTAATGAGAGCAGCTCTGGGGTTATTGAAACACAAATGTATTTGTGCCCTGAAAAGAAATGACCTCAGCCCACTAAATCTGTGGCTAGGCTTATATCGCCAACAAATGATGGCGTAAACTGAAACAACAAGGTCAGACCAAAACATCCACATGGTCTTCCCTACTGAGTAAACATGGGGAAACAATCCACCCAAAGCTCTCCTGTGCAAGTTCCATTGAAGTGGATGGGAGCTCTGCTACTGTGCTCTTGTGCAGGAGAGCTTCCTGCTGGATTTTGCCCCATGGTGGGCTCTCCTATTCCATTACCATTAAGGGTGCCTAATAAAGACCTGCAGGTGCTTGCTGAACCTAAAACTACGCAGAATTACAATTACTTAGAAAAAAAAATCTTCTCCGTTTTTGTTACAGACAGGCCCATTCAATCCATCGTTCGAAAAGATCTTCAGCCATTTTCAGAATGTGAAATACAAAGGTAGGAAAGAGGATTTCAACTGGAATTTCACAGTCCTAAGCAGTCAAATCAGAAGACTTTGTCAATTTAGGATGTGGAGGTTAATTCTTTAGAGGTCAGTGTGAGGTTGGTTTGCTGTTTGTGGTACTAAATTGTTTATAAGCAAGTGATAACCCAAAGCAGCAGAAACAAAATACATTCTGCTTGTTTTAGGCATCAAGACCATTGTCTTGCACCCACCCTGGTGTCTGCCTCCCTGTCATCTCCCCACCCCTGACCAAGACGAGTTAGCTAACCTGTGGTTGAGCATGTGTCATGATGACAATACTGGATTACTTTTGTTGCTCAGCAAAGTATATGTTTTGCAGCAGCCAGCCACACTGATTGGCTGTCACAGCTGTGACCTTTAGAGCAGAGCACTTTGCTTCCCTAGCTAGATGCACAGCATCAGGGGGACTGATAGGTGAAAGTGCTCATTGCATGCACAAATGAAACCTCCCAATCTGGAATAATGGAAAAGAGGGCAAAGTAAAAAAATTAAGAAAACATTGCATCCAACAATATGCTGAGAGTTGGGCTGGCAAGAATATATAGCTAATAAAAAAGGGTGATCTCTTTCAGATCAGGAAACCTTCATCCCGGGTTTCAACATCCAAGATTTGCTCCCAGACAGACTGGATGAATATTACCGCTATGAAGGATCCCTGACCACACCTCCTTGCTACCCAAGTGTTCTTTGGACGGTTTTTCGAAAGCCAGTACAAATTTCAGAGGAACAGGCAAGGGTCTATAAAACATATGTTCTCAGTTAAAGTTAGTAATCTTGCCAGTAATTGTGCATGAAGTGTATACCTGGATTATGAGTTTCCCACCTACTTACACCTTTATGGATGCTGCTGTTGTACACAGGCTAGACTCCCATCTACTGTCTTAGCTTTACCGTGTTGGATTCAAACTGAAGATTAAGACTGAACTTCCGCAAACAAACTAGTGTTTGAGACGTGGGAAACACAGACAGGGCCAATTCATTTGACCCAGAGTGAAAAATGGAAATGAAATTGTTCTGTCATCAGTGTGTCCAGGGCTGTGCAAGCCACCAGTGGACAATATGTGAGTTGCAACCCAAGAGATCCTGGAGCACATTTCAGAAACTTGGCCAAGACCTGAATGTGTGCTGAATGTAGCCGTAGTGAAATGGTTGCCCACACATTCCATCACAGGCCTGGTATCCTCTGCAAAACCAGACCAAACCACCTGAAGGATAAGCAATAATGTACTAAATTGCAACCCAGGCAATGCACTCAGCAGTGGCGCAGCATAAGGGGGGGCCATTGCCCCAAGCACGAGGTGCCCCTTCTCCTTAGGGCTGCCCTTGGGCTAGCCAAGAGGTGGGGAAGGGCACAGCTGCGAGCAGGCTACTGCTCCACTACTGGGTCAGGCCTGACTCGGAGCGGAAGCAGCCGCCGCTTTCCCCCACTTAGCTGGCATCTGGCAGGTGAGTGCAGCCCCCACCTGGCTAACTGGAAGGGTGCACACCTCTCCTATTGCCTCCCCTTCATGGTGCCCTCCAAACCTTGCCCCCCTCCCGGGCATGCGCACACCGGGCTCTGCCGCTGGCACTCAACCACAATAGAACATCTACCTTTTATCTGGGTTGACATTTTTTTTAAAAAAAACCTCTCAAGACTGAATATAAGCGCCATATGTGGCTGTTTGAAACAGCCCTAATCAAACATACTAAGAGAGCAAATTCTCCTTAATTGTGGGGGTATCCAGGTCTCTTAAAGGGGGGGGGCAAGTGCCTCTGGCTTAGTCAAGTCTGCTGTTGCAGCTGCTTTACAGAACATAAGAAGAGCCTGCTGGATCAGGCCAATGGGCCATTTAGTTCAGCATCCTGTTCTCATTGTGGCCACCCAGATGCCTGTGGGAAACCCTCCAGCAGGATCCGAGCACAAGAGCGCTCTCCCTTCCTGAGGTTTCCGGCTTTCCACAGTGGCATATTTTCCATCTGGAAATCATACCGCCATTTCCACATTTTCCTTCTGTTACACAGTTTGCATGTTAAGAGAACAGGTGGAGTCCCTGCAGACTGGAGGCGGGCAATTATTGTCCCCATCTTCAAAAGGGGGGGGAAGTAGACCCAGGAAACTACCAACTGGTGAACTTGGCATCGATACCAGAGAAGGTCCTAGAACAGATAATTCAACAGTTCATCTGTGAGCACTTAGAAAAGGATGCTGTGATTACCAAGACCCAGGATAGGTTTCTCAAAAGTAAGTCATGTCAGACAAACCATTTCTTTTCTGATGGAATTACAAACTTGATGAATCAGGGGAATGCTGTGGACATAGTGTATCTTGATTTCAGTAAGGCTTTTGACAAACTTCCCCATGATATTCTTGCAAGGAAGCTGCTAAAATGCGGGTTGAACGAGTTAACTGTTTGGTGGATTTGTAGCTGGTTGGTGGACTGAACCCAAAGAGTACTCATTAATGGTTCCTCATCATCCTGGAAAAAAGTGACAAGTGGGATGCTGCAGGGTTCTGCCCTGAACCCGTTGTTGTTCAACGTCTTTATAAATTACTTAGATGAAGGAACTGAGGGGATGCTCATCCAATTTGCAGATGACACTAAACCAGGAGGGGTAGCTAATGCCACAGAAGACAGAATCAGCATTCAAAGTGACCTTAACAGATTGGAGAACAGTCACTTGAATTTTGACTAGTACTGTAAGAGTCAATACATTTCAGCTACAGAAACATTAAAGCTAGATACTGGGAGAAATGTCTCAACTGTAATAAGGACTGGTGATGGACGGAAAACATGCTTTTCCATTCCTGCCGCTCTGATATCATTAAAACGGTTGTGCTTTGCTCATAGCTGCTGGCCCTGGAAAGCACTCTGTACTGCACACAGCCAAGTGACCCTGCCCCTCTTGAAATGGTGGACAACTATAGGAGAGTCCAGGAGTTTGATGAAAGGCTGGTTTCTGTGTCCTTCCGGCAAGGTAAGCAACAGCAGATTCAAATTTCAAATTTATGCAGAGTTTAGAGTTTTATAAATTGCACCAGAGGCACTTGCAAGCCAAGAACAGTTCACTGGGTGTGCAGCATTCCCCCTCAGCATGATATGAAACCAGGTGTCATTAAATACAGTTTTGTTTGTTTATCTTGTCTTCTGTTGGGGCAGCCCGACTTTATTTCCTAAAAGCCTAAAGTTGCAACAAGTACCAGCAAGTGGATGTGCTGAACCAAAGGTGAGGTGGTTCAGGAGCTTTGCTGGCACCAGCTGAATCCTCAAGATAACCTTGGGCGTGTGGTGGAGATCATGGCCACCTGTGGGCTGCTCTGCTGTATAAAAAGCATTTGTGTCACTGGCTGGGTGCGGACAAGCCATCTCCTTGTTGTGGAGTTTGTCCCACAGAGTCCTGGAAACAGGGGGTGTGAGTTTGCTTTTCCTTGTGGTGTGGACAGCTTTTTTGGGGGGGAACCTGAGTATCTGGGCCCCTGTGAGCCCTCCTCTGGCTCTCAGGATATAACAGTGGACAAGGGTATTTTGCTGTCTCACAATCTGCATCTAAAAGGTACCACAACTTTGCATTGCAGGAAGACACATTCTGGGGAGTTTCAAAGGATCTGATGAAGCCATTCAGGAGATTGAGTTTGACACGTAATAAAAAGACTCATAACGCTGGATTGATTTTAAAAAAACCCACCGTCATGAGTGGAAAAATTAGCCATCTGACCGAAGTGAAATGTGAGACAAAAATAATTGGCTGAAGATTATTATATGGTTCTAAAATATTGGCAAATCAATGCAACAATGACCTCTGTCAAAAAGAAAAAAAGGGGGGAGCCTTGTATTTTACTGTGGATCAGTAATGTGGTTTTTTTTTTTACTATCACAGGGCTTTTCTGCAAACTGAACTGCAAACTTTGTTGCTTTACAGCAAAGAAATGCAGCCTTATGCATGTTTACTCTCATAAAAGCCACTGTTTTGAAAGGAGCTTATTCAGTTAATTCTGCATAGAATTGCAGCTGTAGTTGGTTATTTTTTCCTGCAACTCTATAAATAACTCAGGAGGGATTCTCCACTAGATTTCTAAAGAGGTCTGAAATTGTAGTGCTCTAAAATCATATGGGGAAACCCCAAACTTTATTTATTATTTATATAGCACTGACAGGGTAAGCAGCAGTTAAATGCTCCAATAAAGCATTTGCATGGAGCATGAACCAAGCTGCTGGCGGAAGACTTCACGGGGAAGGTGGACCAGAGAGCACCTTCAGAGACACACGGCTGCCTTTAAGCCTATGCTGTGCTGGGCATGCTGGACCTCTTTGTCTGCCCATTTGCTATTCAACTAGGGCATGTAACATATGAACTAAGCTGTAGAAATACTGTAAAAATAACCTCTGTAGCACTACCCACCCCTGACCCTCCCAAAGACAGGAAAGAAGAAGAAAGAGATAAGGGGAGATTTCCTTTTGCAACCCATGAAATTTCACGGGCCTTCAAACTTGTATATCATGAAAGCTACATTTCATTTATCCTTTGCATTTAAGTAGACCAACCAAGCACTATGGTATCCATAAAAGGTTGTGGGTGTTTTTTTAAGTGCTTTGCTCAAAATTGTTAATTTATTTGAAAGTTCATATCTGGGATGCAGAATAAATCAAGTGCATAATATGGCAACTTTGGTGGGGACATATTCAAAATCTAGGGTATCAAAATTGTGGCAAGATGTCAAGGGCCCAGGAGTGCCAGTCTCCCAACTCAAAAGAAGCAAGTCCAAATCAAGTTCTCTGCTTTATCACAAACATTTACCAACAGCTGTTTCCTCTGGGTGGACATCTGTAATAGCCTCCCCTTCATGGTGAGGAGGACGATGGCCCTGTGTGTACTCGTCAATGTCGGACATGTTTGCATCAGAAAAGGAGTGTGCTGTTCTTAGATTCTTGGCTGATACAGAGCCCATTCCCAAGCCCACAAAACACTCAGAGATGTGCTCTGATCTGTGTATACAGACTGGGAAAGCTGAGCTTAAATTTATTTGAAAAGGAAATTTAAATTTATTTGAAAAGGAAAGGCAAAAAGATGGCTAATTTTTCTGTAAACAAGGTTCTTTATTCTCTCCCTAAAGAAAGAAGCAGTGAGTGGTTCTTGAAATGATGAGCACTGAGGTGGCAAATAGATTGTCTAATTTTATTATATATTGTATTTTTCAATTGGTCACATAACAGATTTGTAATAAAGACTGCTCGAGTCTAAGCTCTGCCTTGTACAGAATCCTTCATTCAAAGGAGCAAAAAGAAAACTGAACTTAGAAAATTAGTATTCTTAGCATCTTAGTAGGCCATGTTACGAGTAAAATCTAAATTCCAGGTACTATGTGTCAAAAAGGATGTTGACAAGCTCATGCCCTCCATCATTTCTCAGAAGAATAGGGCCATGCTATTATACATGGACACTGCTGATGAAATACAGGGGAAAGGGCAGGGCTAGCTGAGCTGCCCCAGTGGACTTCGAATCAAACACGCATGGTTCAAAGTTTGAACTTCAAATTGTGCATGGTTCAAACTATAAGTTCCACCAAGTTCAAATCCAAGCATGCTCAAGTCTGAAATCTTATACACATCTTGTCGCATTCAAGTCAGTGAGAGCACACAAAGGGATCCGCAACCCTTTCAAACAGTTAAAAGTGGGAATTAAAAACCCACAGCTTTCCAAGGAATAACACTCACAATGCTGGTTCTGAGCTGCTGAATTCCTGTCTGTCATACATCAGTTAAAGGGACAATAACTCTGCTGATGGGTGGGGGGAAGAGGTGCCAGTCTATATCTCAAGGATACTTTTGCATATATATACATACACGATGATGGCACACATACATATATGCCAGAAGGGAATTAACATGGGCAATGCGCCTACAACTTAGGTACAGTGCCTGCCTCCTAAACTCAGCTGAACCCCCCCCCCACACACACGGGGTCCTGTGTCTGTTGCAGTGCCCTCACACTCAAAGCCTTGTAGCACTTTAGAAGCCTAGCACAAACCTTTTTTGCTACCTCAAAAGGGGTCTTGTGTGAGGAAGTACTTTTGTCGTGAATCTTCCAACATTCAGCTCCATTGGATGTCTCTGTGTTGCAGTATTAGCAAAGCCACACCATGCATAATCTTATACACTTCTATCATGTCCCTTTTCACTCCCATTTTCTCTAAAGTCTAAACAATTTTTTAAGCCACAAATGTTGTAACCTTTCCTCACAGTGGAGTTGCTCCAACCCTTTGATCATCCTGGCTGCCCTTTTCTGAACCTTTTGCCAGCAGTACAACATCCTTTTTTTCAGGTGAGGTGACCTGAACTCTACACAGCATTCCAAGTGAGGTTGCATCATAGATTTGTAAAACAACATAAAGGCTGAAATAATGCCTTTCCAGAGGCCACCCAGTGAGCTTCCTGGCTGTGGGATGTGAACCCAGTCTGACTCTGTATTCTATGCCATATCCTTAAATCTTTACAATTGGCCTTCCTCACTGCATTCTATACCCCATTCTCCATTTTTAAAGCATATTCAAGAAACATTCTAGAAAAGACAGGTGTCACTAATTCCACCATCACTGCATAGGCTATATCTCTAAGACATCTATTCTGAATTAATAACAATATAGCAGATCTTAATGATCATCGAAGTCTTTATCCCTATTTATTAAACTAAGAACAGTGGAACACCTCCCCACACTTGTTAGATTAATAAGTTGTATCTCTCTCTCCACAAGAGAAATTACTTTTAAAAAGCAGAGTACTGTGGTACATGGCCAAGAAAAGCATTTTCTAAAATAGATGTGCATGTCTTGAAGGTGCTACAAAAATTTTTGGGTTGGTTTTGCTGCAACCAATTACATTTTCTAGAATGTATTGTGGGAGTGAAGGAATGTTTTGTGAATCCACACATTTAGCAGTGGGCGTTTGAACAGGTACACCACCTAAAAGTATTTTAGATTAGCATTCAATAAATGCATTTGTTTTAAAGTATGTATCAATTTAGCTCTGTCGAAGGTTCTTCTGAGCTTCCTTGTGGTGAAACCCTCAAAAGACTGCAGGTGGCTCTCAGGGCAGTCAAGAGCTTTTGAGAGACATTCATTTTACACTTGTTGGATTTCTCTTTGATTTTTAACCTCTGGGGGATGCTGAAGATGCCTGCTGCAATTAACTTTCAGCCTAACAGATGGAAGATAACGGAAACTCTGAGTCTCTGGATCCAGACTCCATCTGGACAGGTAGAAATGAAAGTCCAACAAGCTGTATGTCTAAATCCACTGCCCAGAAACAAGAGGCCAACACAGTATATGCTTGCAGTGGTTTGGCTGGCAGTATTTGAACACACAGTTCAGACTTCCATTTCTCTAGTACTGGTGCTTGCTGCATGAGTATTTGTGTTTGTTGTACTGATGTGACATTGTGAAGCTTGTATTTGTCAGCACTGTCTCATTACTGCTTAGGCTCTGCATGCAGCTAGCTATTTGCCTGTTCCAATATAACTCCTTTCTGTTGATGACAGGAAATGATTTGGCATATTTATATTTTTCAGCATTTGGATTCATAGCAGGTGACCCTAGGGCAGGCATCCCCAAACTGCGGCCCTCCAGATGTTTTGGCCCACCACTCCCATGATCCCTAGCTAACAGGACCAGTGGTCGGGGAAGATGGGAATTGTAGTCCAAAACATCTGGAGGGCCGAAGTTTGGGGATGCCTGCCCTAGGGGTACCTATTTCCATTTAAATTTGTGCTGATAACATGCTTCAGCACAAGAATATATTTCTTCCAGTCACTCCTCTTGATAGTTATTGCCTGTAGTAGAGCACTCAGGATTGATCATGTATGGAGTACCTGCAAAGTATTATCAAGTCTTGACAAACAATTTCATACATGTTCATCAACTGGCTTAGAGTTTCAATTTCCTTTGTACAATTTAGAAATCTGAATATCCTGTTGTCCAAACATGAGTAACATCTGCCATTCCTAATTCTTGATCCTGGATATAAAAGTGACTTATTGGGTCATGTGCATGACTTGCAAACTGCAGTACAGTATACAGACCTGTTGAGAAGTGTGCATTGCATATTTGCAGGAAAATCACTTGCTGCCGTCACCCTGTGCTTAGATTGGAAAGTGGAATACAGTCATACCTCGGTTTAAGTACGCTTCGGTTTGAGTACTTTCAGTTTAAGTACTCTGCGGACCCGTCTGGAACGGATTAATCCACTTTCCATTACTTTCACTGGGAAAGTTCGCTTCAGGTTAAGTACGCTTCAGTTTAAGTACAGACTTCCGGAACCAATTGTGTACTTAAACTGAGGTACCACTGTATGCAACTGAGACTGCGTACACACAATATATTTAAAGCACATTCCCCACTTCTAGGACCTGTAGATTGTTAAGTGTGCTGGGAATTGTAGCTCTGGGCGATGTTAGCTACAGTTCCCAGGATTTTGAGTGTGGGTGTTTGAAGGGATGTGCTTAAAATGTATAGTATGTATGAAGCATCAGTTAGGAGGTAGGGAGAAGCACAAG
This sequence comes from Zootoca vivipara, assembly GCF_963506605.1. Classification (NCBI taxonomy): domain Eukaryota; kingdom Metazoa; phylum Chordata; class Lepidosauria; order Squamata; family Lacertidae; genus Zootoca; species Zootoca vivipara. The sequence goes on along the minus strand of NC_083289.1, from coordinate 5,561,092 downwards.
GAACAGTGGAAATGTAATGTCTTTTGTAATGCTGCCTCTCTCTGCATGGAAGTAAAGTTTCAATCTCAGTTAATTAATTGCATTTGCTTGACTGCCTGCTTTGTCAATAGTGCCCTCTTCTAAGGTACCGGCTGTCAAACCCAACAATCTAACTTCTAATTAGCAACCTTTGTATTATTTAATGCTTTGTGGGCAGTCACCAGTTTAGTTTATTATCCATGGCCTTTATCAAATAATTGCTGATCATTATTATTCCTATTTTTCAAATGGGAAACTGAGGTGGGAGGCTGCCTTTGGCAGTAGAGATGGAACATACCGTCATGACCAATAGCCTTACCCTCAATGAATATGTCTAATCCTTTTTTTTTAAGCCATCCAGGTTGGCAGCTATCACTATATATTGTATGGGTGAAGTCCATAGTTTAACACTGCACTGTATGAAGTACTTACAAAAGTACTTAATTCAATATTCTCCTTTGAGGGCCTCAGTACAGGCTGCTAAGAGTGAAGGCAATTATAACATCACAACAGGTTAGGAACAAGTTATTCAATTACAATGTTTGACTCATAGCTGCCTGCTTCTCTCTCCTTCCTTTTCCCACCCTAGGTTTTGTCTCATTTGTTGTATTAGCCAGTACCTTCGGCAGTGTCTTCATTCTCGTGGTAGCCTTTTGGCTGATTCGAAGGAAGAAGAGGTAAGACGGTTACTGTCATTCCATGGGATGTTAGTTTAGAGTCATGGTTCTCTGCAGCTAGATTGTCCTGTACAATTAGCAGATGAAACCAATTTCAGTAGTCTTACTACAGACTTACTCTTGTACTGTGCCACACAAATTTTTCCCAGTGTCCCACCCCTGCCCACCCCCACTGGAGCCCACCCTGCTTTTTCTTGTGACTGATGGTCAGTGGCAGGACTTTTGTTGCAGCAGTGGTGAGTGGGCTTCTAAAATCACTGTCTGGGAGGCAACAAGGAAGCAACCTCTCCACAGCACTTCTGCTGGGGAACAGACAAAATCCCAGGCATTTAATATTAAATATTAAAAATTCCCCGGGCAGCCATGTTAGCCCCCCCCCCCAGACATCCCCCCCCCGACATCAACGACTGTGTCTCTTAAAAGTCTGGTGGTGGTGGTGTTAATTCAATTTTTATGCTGCCCTTTATCCAAAGATCCCAGGGAGATGTACAACATAGACAACATAATTTATACATCTTAATAAAAAAAAAAACCATCAGGCCCATCTTAACTACATCCAGCGCCGTGGTGCAAAGGTCCCTCTGGCGCCCCCTCCCTTCCCAAAATTTAGCCTGGAGCGGAGGGCACCATTGGGGCCGCTGCCAGCGCTCTCGCTGCTGCCCAGCGGCCGCGAGGAGCTGGGTTGGCCAGAGAGTCGCTTAGGAGAGGCATGTGACGATGGGTGAGCGAAGTGGCTCCGCGGGGCAAGCGCGGCCCCCTTTGGCCCCGGCCGAGCGAGAGCGACAGCGCCTGCCACGACAGGTCATCGCTGCCTGCTGGCTTTGTGCAGCTGCCGCCGCCTGCAGCAGGAAGGGAGGCCTGCCTGCCGGGCTCCCCTAGCGGGTGTCGGCTGGCGGTGCGGCTGGGAGAGCTCTGTCCGCGCAATAGCGTCAGCAAGGGGCCGGTAGGAGGTGGAGTCCCGCTCGCCTTCCCCGGAGCAAAGGCGCACCATGCTGCGGTTCCTGCGCAGGACCTTCGGCCAACAGTCGATGCAGCGCTACAGGCGAGCAGCCGGCAAAGGAGACAAGCGTGGCGGGGCGCCCCAGTGGCCTCGGTGGGAGTTTTGCTGGCCGTGGCCGGCACCCCGGCACCTCCACACATCCCCTACTGAGCCGTGGCCCCCGGACCTCTTCCCTGGCGCCCTCCAGCGCCCTCCAGTCCCCGGCGCCGTGGTTCCCCGCGCCACTAGCCTCTATGGCTAAGATGGGCCTGAAAACCATAATATATGGCATAGTAAGAAAATAACCATAACAGTCACCCCCACCCCACATTTAACAAGCCGTAGAGTATTTAATGGCCGGAGGCCTGGGTAAAGATGAATATTTTCACCTGGCACCTAAAGATATGTAATGGTGATGCCCTGTGAGCCTTCAGGGGACAGTATTCTACAGGTGGAGGGCCACTGCAAAAAATGCCTGTTCTTGTGTTGTCACCCTCCAAACCTCTTGGGGAGGGAGGATATAGAGAAGGGCCTCAGATGACAAATTAAAAAAATTCATTCCAGCAGCACCTTAGAGACCAAGTGTTGTCATTGGGACAAACTTAGTTGGTCTCTAAGTTTGTCATTGGGACAAACTTAGTTGGTCTCTAAGGTGCTGCTGGAAGGAATTTTTAAAATTTGTTTCAACTACATCAGACCAACACGGCTACCTACCTGTAACTAGAATCAGATGACAAATGTTAGGGACATTCCTATTCAGATACTTTAAAAAAAAAATGCTATCTTGTCCAGCATTTGCTTCATGAGATGCCTGTGAATTCTCAAAGTGTATCCAGAATTTCATGAGATGCCCATGAATTCTCAAAATGTATCCATGGGCTCTTTTTGATTTGCTAATAAACACAGTTCTAAAAGATTCTTTTGTACATTGCTGAAGCCAACCAGTCTGCTTGTTTTTTCAACGCATCTTCAGACTGCAACTCACATCTTACAATAAATAGGTTCCTAAAACAGGTTGGATGGAAGATTTGGACCTCCCATTAAGAACCTGTTCACAGGAAGGTAATCTCATGTCAGCTTTATTGTCACTTCAAATTTGGGCCATGAGTCCAAACCACCCCCTGCTCCACTATTCATAGCATCTACAATAGATTAGAACTTCTGCATTAACCATTGTATGTGTAGGAAAACTTCGCCCTTTCATTACTTCAATTCAGAGAACAATATAACAGGGCTTTAAAATAATTGCTGATATTCTTCAATTGCAGTTTCAGCTTTGACTAACCCAGTTGTTCTGCTTTTCAGCATCAAACAAACAAGGGAAGAGAACGGGGTCATCTACAAGCCAGCGATCAGCAAAGAGGAGAATATTTCCAAAGCATAAGCTTCTGTTGAGTTACCTAAGTAGCCACTCAATCACTGCTTTCCCAAACATTTGCACATCCTTAACAGCTCAGACATTACTGTTATCTCTTGCTTTATCACTCAAACCTGCTGGATTGTTTTTGCCTGAGCTCAAAAAGAGACATGTTCAGCTGTTCTCCTTTGTGCAATAGAATATGAAAGGACAGAGTTTGCTCTCAGGTAAACGTGCAACAGATATGTGCCTTAATATTCCCTCCCTCCACAAAAAATTTTTTCCCTAAAGTGTAAAGTGTATCAAACAACATATTAGAAGCTGTGCTGAACTTTGTTTATGTTATGACCTCAAATATGAGCTTTACGAGCAAGGCTAACAAAAAGTACTATAGTTTGAAGAAAGCTTTTCATGTGTATGAAAATGTGACTCCCCTCCCCCTATCAGAAAACCTGTGCTGCTAATGTTAAGGAATCACCTGTATTAGGGAGCAGATGACACGATTTGTGCCAGGTTGAAAGATCATGTCAATAATAGATTTGGAACAGTGGGAAATATTGAGAGGAAAATGAGCAAATTTGGATAGAAAACCTGCTTTGGATACAGGTTTCCCAGTGCCCGTTTTAAGCAGTTTATAGGTCAGATGTCAGGTACTTTCAAATAAAACAGGTCAAATAAAACTCAAATGCCAGCACTGAGACTATAATGAGCTCCATTAGGTTCAGGCTAAAGAAATCTTGTTTCCTCTTAGTTGTTATTGCTAGTGGCAACAGGTAGAAGCCACAAATTTGTACATAAACAAAAATACTATATATACATAATCAGTAATTTCAACTTTATATAGCAGCATCATAGCTGTCAACTTTTGGATTTGAAAATAAGGGATCAGCAGCAGCCTCACCTGTCCTGGGGAATCTATGGTATATCTAACAGTCCAGGATAGCAGCGGGAAACGGCGCTGGAATAATGGGAATTTCCAGCAAAAAAAGGGAAGGCTGACAGCTGTGGCTTGGAATAAGGGAGTTTCACGCAAAAAAAAGGGAGGGTTGACAGATATGAGCAGCATGTAATAAAAAATATTATTAAGAATTTTTGTGGCAACTCCCATTTGTCTTCAATCATTTACCGTTTTATAAATATATCAGACAAACCTATTTTCCTGAATAGAAGCCAGGCAATGTTTCCCTGTATTTCCTGAGCTCTCAGCTGACCAGGTGATGCGCATGTGATCCACAGCAAGGAATTCCGCTTTTCACCCAGAAAGGAATGCCTGGCAGCCCTTATAGTGCTTATATTACTGTGATTGCTCCCAAGGCATACTGGGGCTTGTTCTCAAACTGCGTTCTGTGGAACTCCATTGGTTCACCAGCAAAGAAAATCAGTCGTATTAATGGACAACCTTCTCAAAAACAGGTGGCCTGCCACCATCAACGCCCCCCCCATGCCAGCTGCAAGTGAGTGCTGAGTTTGTTCTACCGTGTTTCTCATATTTTAAGACACCGTCTTATATTTATTTTACTCAAGAAAATAAGCCTATGGCTTATTTTCGGGGGGGGGGATGTCTTATTTTATTTTATTTTTAATTACCTGTAAGTTGCTGCTGCTGCTGAAGCGCCGACAAAGAGCCCAGCAGCGCGCGCCGTGTGAAGCCCCGAGCCAGCGGGACCCGCTGAAGCGCCGACAAAGCGCCCAGCAGCGCCGCGCAGAGCGGCCCGAGCCGCAGCAGCAGGAGGGGGATTCAAAGTGCTACAGAGCACTGCTGGGTCCCGCTGGCTCGGGGCGCTCCACATGGCGCTGCTGGGCGCTTTGACGGCGCTTCAGCGGGGCCTGCAGCACGCATCGCATGGAGCCCCGAGCCAGTGGGACCCAGCAGCGCGCCCCGCTAAAGCGCCGACAAAGCGCCCAGCAGCGCCACGCAGAGCGCCCCGAGCCGCAGCAGGAGGAGCGGGATTCAAAGCGGTGCATGCTGTGGCACTTTGAATCCCCCCTCCTGCTGCTGCGGCTCGGGGCGCTCTGCGCGGCACTGCTGGGCACTTTGTCAGCGCTTCAGCTGAGTCCCACTGGCTCGGGGCTCCACACGGCGCGCACTGCGGGCGTTGCTGGATCCCGCTGGCTCGGGGCTCCACGCGGCGCGCGCTGCTGGGTGTTTTGGCGGGGCTGCAGCAGTTCCAGGCCCCAACACAACAGGCCTCTTCCTCTTCCTTGGCACCCTCCGGAACTGCACTACGGCTTATTTTCGGGGGATGTCTTATATTTTTTCAAGGCATGAAAACCCTGCCATGGCTTATTTTATAGGTGTGTCTTATTTTATAAGAAACACGGTAGCTGTCCGCTCTGTTCTTGCTTGAACTTCTTCTTATTTCAATGGTGGTAACCCATGAGCAAGTGTGCACATAAGATTACAGTAAGGGGGCAACTGGAATCTTTCAGTGACGACCACCATTGGCATCCTGTGTCTTCCATGAAACACGAGTGTCTTCTCAGAAACACGAGCAAAAAAGTCAGTGTGACTGCTTGGCCTCAATTCTTAATTAAATGGGGACTCGCACCTGAGGTGTTGCACCCGCACTCAGGGGCGTACCCAGGATCAAAACTGGGGGAAGGGGTGGGGCCAAGGCACAGGAGGGGAGGGGCCACAAAGTGGGAACGTGGGCGTTGCATGTATATTTCATCCGATGGAAATCCCATCTACTTTGGGCCTGTCCATAAAAATCAAATCTAGAGAGAGAGACTAAAGGTCATCAACCTTTTCCAGCCATGGGCTGGTCCACCGTCCCCCAGACCATGTGGTGGGCCAGACTATATTTTTTGGGGGGGAAATGAGCGAATTCCTATGCCCCACACATAACCCAGAGATGCATTTTAAATAAAAGCACACATTCTACTCATGTAAAAACACCAGGCAAATAACCCAGAGATGCATTTTAAACGAAAGCACACATTCTACTCATATAAAAATACGCTGATTCCCGGACTGTCCGCGGGCCGGATTGAGAGGGCAACTGGGCTGCATCCGGCCCCCAGGCCTTGGGTTGCCCACCCCTGGACTAGAGTGATGTCCACTCTTTCGAAGAACTCTTTCTTGTTGCAAGACTTTTTGTGGGTGAGCTCAGAGTTTGTTTGGACACTGGGGGAGAACCTGGAGGCCAAGAGGGAGGGTATGTCAGAAGGAAAATGGATTGATATTGATTAGCAACTTTCTATTATTTTGTAAATTGCCTGTTGCTGTTTCAGTTTTCAGTGCACTTCTTAAACCTATTTTTTAAAACATTAAGTAATGTACAGAAACAATATATTCAAATCTCCTCTAAGAAAGCAGATCCAAATTTCAGTGCACAAGAAGAACATACGCTTGTATGGAATATTAAACAAAGGTCTCGTTCATAAGCAACCGCTGCAAGACTTTTTGTACCTCATCAAGAGGGCAGCGGAACAACCTGCGTAGGAAAAAAACAAAAACCGTCGGCGTGGCAATTAATATTGACCAATATTTACCAATGAATTTTGCTCCAAACTGTCCTTGCAGCTTCGATGGGATCAAGGGGTTCAGGAATGCTTTCTAACCCAAAGCCTAAGGGAGGGGGGGGAGCAACAGGGACCGCTCAGTGCAAATGCACCGCTCTTCTTCCCGGAAGGCGTAAGGATGCCAGACCAGGCAGAGCAGCAGCGGAGAGGCGCTGCAAATGCACCCTTGGGCGCAGCTGGGCTGGGACTGGACCTCCATCAGCCGTGTGTGTGTGTGTGTGTGTGTGCACGCGCGTTTCAAGGAAAAGTCCCGCCCCTCCCCACCTTCCTCGCACAGCCGATAGCTCGATTGCTCTAGTCTAGCCTCTACCATTGCTCGGATTTCCGCCCTGCTGCCACCCAAACTCGGGCCGGGCGAGGAAGGGCTGCTCCTCTCCCCGCGCTGCCATGCTGGACTTTGCTATCTTCGCTGTCACTTTCCTGCTGGATGGGCGCAGCGCAGCTGTCTGGTGGGCGCCTTAGGGCTGGCCCTGCGACAGGAACAGCCGCGCCATGTGGAGCCGCCGCGGCTGGCAGACAAGCAGTGTGCGCCCCGCGCCTGCCCGCCAAAAGTTTGACACCAAGAGGTGCGGCGGCCTGAAGGAAAAGCTGGCCAGGGAAGGGCGGGAAAGTCCCAGTGAAGCGGGACGCCTGAAGGGACGCCGTCTTCCCATGCCGCCCTTCCCGCCACCTCTGTCCGAACCAGGTCCCTCCCTCTGCCTCAGGATTTCCCGCCCTGTTGTTAGCCAATCTAGGCTGCTGCTGCTGCTCCAAAGCGGCCGCGCCAGAGGAGTGGCTAATCCCCGCCGGGCGCTGCGCACGGGGAGCACCCAGCCTCAGCCCGTGGCTCACTTTTTTTTTGCTTTTTTTTTTTGCTTCGGGGGGCAGCGGCTCCCCTGCCCCGCGCTGGATACGCCCATGCGCCGCACTCCTGGCAGTGGTACAGTCCACCCACTAGTAAGTCAGGGGCAGCTTATACTGGTGCTTTGCTGTCTGCAGCTATGTCCTGTTATTTTCCATACACAATTCAAAGTGCTGTTTATAAAGCCCTAAGTCCCAGCATCATATTTCCCCTGTTAATATCTCCAATATTAACATAGACAGGCCAGGGTTGAAGTCAGGGGGCCTTTCAGAAATATTTTAAGACTCAGTGGTGAAGGAAGAGGAGTGTGGGGGGAGCGTACTGTTCCCAGCAGCATGATCCCGGTGGGGTCCCATTGCAGCTGCCCCACCCACGCTGGGCGCCCACACCCCCACAGGCGGCGTACCACACCCCCAGGACACCTGCCACACACCCCAGGACACCTGCCACACACCACACAGGCGGCGTACCACACCCCCAGGACGCGTGCCAGCCCCACCCCCGCCTGCTCTCTGCCCCCCCCCCCCGGTGCCGGAGCATGAAGCTCCGCCACTGTTAAGATCTACTTGTTTGTCAACAGAGGGGAAATTTTATTTCAATTAGATTTTATTTATTAAAGCAACCTGCCATGCTTGTGATGAGCCACTTCGCAAATACATTCTAAATTAAGACTCTTGGGGGTTTCAAGGCTAAAAGTTTTTAAAAGTCTCTAAAACTGGGCAAAATTGTGTGTGTGTATCTCTACAGCAGCTGAGTGTAAGACCATAATAATGTATTTGTTCAGCATTCAGCTTCCAACATCAGCCAACCAATGTACTAATAAGAATTTAAAATTAGGGAATATTTCTAGAGTTGAATAGATATCAAAAATTAAATTATTTTTAGAATGCATTTTTGCCACACACAGAAAAAGAAGCAGTAGACTAATTCACACACAACTAAGACAGAAACAACAGAAACATTACAAGCTAACATGAAGTCAGTATAGTTGTAGCCAGCTAAAGGGATTCATGTTTTGGAAAGGGAGAATAGGTAAAGGTAAAGGGCCCCTGACCATCAGGTCCAGTCGTGTCCGACTCTGGGGTTGCGGCGCTCATCTCGCTCTATAGGCCGAGGGAGCCGGCGTTTGTCCGGGTCATGTGGCCAGCATGACAAAGCTGCTTCTGGCGAACCAGAGCAGCGCACGGAAACGCCGTTTACCTTCCCGCCAGAGCGGTCCCTATTTATCTACTTGCACTTTAATGTGCTTTTGAACTGCTAGGTGGGCAGGAGCTGGGATCGAGCAACGGGAGCTCACCCCGTCACAGGGATTCGAACCGCCGACCTTCTGATCAGCAAGCCCTAGGCTCAGTGGTTTAACCCACAGCGCTACCTGGGTCCCTATGGAAAGGGAGAATAGACCAAAGTAATGTCAAAAGGAACAAAAAGAATTGCCTGAGTGAAGAAAATTAAACATCTCACTTATACACACTGCAAAATGAAATAACAGAGATCAACCGTTATGCATATACCTGCAGATAATTTTTTAACTGTAGCTACTTGCTCAACAGTAGCAAGATGTGTATTTCAAGACACATGGTCTATTTCACGGGTGTCAAACACAAGGCCCGGGGGCCAAATCCGGCCCGCCAGACCTTGTCATGTGGCCCGCCGAGCGCCCCAGCCAGCGGGACCCAGCAGTGGGACCTTGCTGCTGAAGCACCGCGCCGACAAACAGCTGGGGCCGGGGAAATGCTTTTTGCCCCTGGGTCCCTTCGCGCTCTTTTCTGGCGCTGAATCAAGGCGGCGACCCCCCCTTCCCTTTCTTTCTTCCTCTCTCTCGTTCTTATTCTTTCTTTCCCTCTCCTTCCTTCCTTCTTTATCTCTGTCTTCTCTCCCCCTTTTTTCCTTTCTTTCTTTATTCCTTCTTTCCTACTCTTCTTTCTCTCACCTCTTTCCTTCCTCTCTCCCTCCTGCTCCCTCTTTTCTTCCTTCCTTCCTTCCTTCCCAACTTTCTTCCTCTCCCTCATTCTTATTCTTTCTTTCCCTCTACTTCCTTCCTTCTTTCTCCCTTTCCGTCTTCTCTCCCTCTTTCTTTTTCTTTCCTTCTTTATTCTCTTCCTTATTTCCTACTCTTCTTTCTCTCCCCTCTTTCCTTCCTTCCTTCCTTCCTTCCTTCCTTCCTTCCTTCCTTCCTTCCTTCCTTCCTTCCTTCCTTCCTTCCTTCCTTCCTCTCTCCCTCCCTCCCTCCCTCCCTCCCTCCCACTCCCTCCCTCCTTCCTTCCTTCCTTCCTTCCTTCCTTCCTTCCTTCCTTCCTTCCTTCCTTCCTTCCTTCCTTCCTTCCTCACTCCCTCCCCTCCCTCTCCCTCTCCCTCTCCCTCTCCTCAGAAACATAGGATTCTGCTTTATACTTCTGGCCCTTAAACCCTGGAACCAGGAGAGCAGCTCCAGTGAGTCAACCTCAGCCACTCCCTTTGGTGAAGGGTGGTGGCTCACTGGCAGAACATCTGTCCTGCATGCAGAAGGACCCCAGCATCTCCAGGTACTAGTAGCTCTGCAATGGTCCTGCATGAAACCCTAGCGAGCCTCCACCACCCAGTGCAGTTACCAAAAATCATTTTTCAATAAATTGTACATTTATTGTACATTTGAATATCTACTTGCTATTATTCTGACTATGTTTCTGCTTTCAGAGCTAGTTATTACTTACATTATTACAAAAAAAAGTAATAATTGAATGCAGTGACAATAATTTATGATAATAAAGAGTGGACACATAGTCCTACAGATACAACCGGCCCTTTGAGGGTGACCAAACTGCTGATGCGGCCCCCGATGAATTTGAGTTTGACACCCCTGGTCTATTTAGTTTTTCTTTTGAAGCACTAAGGGGATGTGGCAGTCTCAAGGAGAAGCAATTTGATACCATCTAGTGGCAGACTCCTATATGGAGCAAAAAGGAAATATATTCTTATCTAAACTTTGACAAATTAGGACTAAGAATTTTGCTGAAATATCTGTTTTGTTTAGTGCATAGTGGAAGAACAAAAACTATTATGATATTTTTTTAAATGTGGCAACGCTTTGCACTTATATCTGGAAGTAAGCCCCATGTTATTGCATGTACACGCCATCTTTCCTCCACAGACATCACCCCCAAAGAACACAGTGGGGCACATTTACCTGGGATTAAGTCCCATTTAACTCAGTGAGGTTTGTCTCTGAAAACATGGAAAACCACGAGTGCCACCTTGAGCTACTTGGAGAAAAGTGGCGTATGCGAAAGATATCCCCAGCCAGGTCTGGAGCAATATAAAAACAAATAATAATAATAGTAATAATAATAATTTATTATTTATACCCTGCTCATCTGGCCGGGTTCCCCCAGCCACTCTGGGCGGCTTCCTACAAAACATTAAAATACAGAAATCCATCAAACATTAAAGGCTTCCCTAAACAGGGCTGCCTTAAGATGCCTTCTAAAGGTCTGGTAATTGTTATTCTCTTTGACCTCTGTTGGGAGGGCATTCCACAGGGTGGGTGCCACTACCGAGAAGGCCCTCTGCCTGGTTCCCTGTAACTTGGCTTCTCGTAGTGAGGGAACCGCCAAAGACCCTCGGCACTGGACCTCAGTGTCCAGGCAGAACGACGGGGGTGGAGATGCTCCTTCAGGTATACTGGACCGAGGCCGTTTAGGGCTTTAAAGGTCAGCACCAACACTTTGAATTGTGCTCGGAAACGTACTGGGAGCCAATGTAGGTCTTTCAGGACCGGTGTTATGTGGTCTCGGCGGCCGCTCCCAATCACCAGTCTAGCTGCCGCATTCTGGATTAGTTGTAGTTTCCGGGTCACCTTCAAAGGTAGCCCCACGTAGAGCGCATTACAGTAGTCCAAGCGAGAGATAACTAGAGCATGCACCACTCTGGCGAGACAGTCCGCGGGCAGGTAGGGTCTCAGCCTGCGTACCAGATGGAGCTGATAAACAGCTGCCCTGGACACAGAATTGACCTGCGCCTCCATGGACAGCTGCGAGTCCAAAATGACTCCCAGGCTGCGCACCTGGTCCTTCAAGGGCACAGTTGCCCCATTCAGGTAGATCCCGTGACACATCTAGGATAGCCTGGCGTGGGCTCCTTAGACTTTCCACACAGGCCCTTGGCAATCCCAGTGTGTGGAGGGTATGCCATGCCCCTCTACTATCCATGGGCTCCACACAATGGGGTCTCATTGGAACCATCCCTTGCAGTTTCCTACTAGCGTTTTAAATTTTCCAAAATGTTTTTTCTGTTGTTGCTCAACCACCTTGCAAACCATTTAACAGAATGGCAGAAATGTACAAATCAGCAGATTTAGTTCAGAGGAGGAATGTAAAATTTCACATTGACAACTCTGTAGGAAAATGGGCCTGTTTGACCCATTTATTATTTGAATGTAACCTATGGAGATGTATGGCTTAAAAGGCATTTATGGTGCAGTGTTGGACTAGAACCTGAGAGGCTAGGGTTCAAATCCCTGTTCAGCCATGAAACCCACTGGGTGAACTTGGGCCAGTCACGGTTCCTCAGCCTAATCCACCTTGCAGGGTTGTTGAGAGGATAAAATAGGGAGTAGCCTAACCAGGTCCACCACCTTGGGCTCCCTTGGAGAAAAGGAGGGACAGAAGTGCAGCCAATCAACTTCTGCAAACAATGTTTTATATTGTTTTATTGTTATACATGGCCCCACTTTGATATGTGGTGGTACAGAAGTTTGCTTTTCTGAATATTATTTATTCTTTTAACAAAATCTGGTTCTAACAAAGGCTGGCTAAAGAAAACTCTGCAACGAGTAGGGCAAAACTTGCCGCTTATGGGTTTAGGCCTCGCCTCACCTCGGCCAACTGACAAAGGATAGAGGGGGGGATTCGATCCAGTACATTTTAAAAGCAGAATCTCTCCAATTCACACTTTCCAAAACGTGAAACATGTCTCTCCTTCAACATTTGCACTTATCCTAATTTTCAATGCAGTTCTCCAGCCAACCACAATGCATCTTGTTAGGGGAAAGTATGCATAGAAATGGAGATATTAGTGAAAACAACATGCAAAAATGCATTCTATTAGGGGAAATGGCTTGCAGAAATGTGTATTTTAGTCCTAACTGCATATTTAAAAAATCTAATTTTAATCCAACATAACAGAGACCACTTACAATAAAAGTGTCATGTAAGCATAGCCATTTCAAGTATTTAATAGAATTGTAAAGCGTCATCTAGTTCAACCCCTGCAATGCAGAATCTTTTCCCCAATGTGGGGCTCGAACCCACAACCCTGAGATTAAGTCTCATACGCTACTGAGTGAGTTATCCCAGCTACAGTATATAGTTGTTGTTGTTGTTGTTGTTGATCTGAAGATCCTGGGGCCATTTGCAACACAAAACACAAAATACATAACAAAACAAAAACAAGCCAATAACCTCCCTCCATAAAAAGAATAAACAAAAGACGAAAATGATGACAAAAAACCTGGATAAGAAAGAGAAAGAAGAGTTGCAGCAAAGACACGGTATTGCAATTGTAAAAAAGGTACAGTACCTTGGAATATGGATGACAACAAAAAATATAAATCTGTTTAATGACAATTATGAACTGGTATGGAAAGAAATAAAGAAGGATTTAGAAATATGGAATAGGAAGAAGTTGTCGTTCCTTGGTAGAATAGCAGCAATAAAGATGAACGTATTACCCAAAATGTTATTCTTGTTTCAAACAATACCTATTATAAAGGGGACGAGACAATTCAAAGAGTGGCAAAAAGATTTACAAAGATTTGTCTGGCAGGGGAAGAAACCAAGAATAAAATATAAAATATTGGTAGATAAGACAGAAAGAGGTGGATTCTCCATGCCAGACTTGAAATTATACTTTGAAGCGTCATGTCTCTGTTGGATAAAAGATTGGATAACATTGGAGAATACGGACTTGTTGGATTTAGAAGGATTCGACAACAGAGCGGGCTGGCATTCATATCTATGGTACGATAAGAAAAAAACCCATAAAGGATTTACAAATCATGTGATAAGAAGGTCGTTATTTGAAGTATGGGAAAGAAACAAAGCCTTGTTAGAGACTAAGACTCCATGGTGGATTTCACCAATGGATGTAATCATAGTGAAGAAAGTGAATATGGAAGGGGAGAGACCAACATATGAAGAATTTTTAAGACAATCAGAACAAGGCTGGAAAGTAAAACCGTATGAAGAGGTTAAAGTATACCTGACGAGCTGGCTGCAATATCATCAAATCAATGATATATTTGTAAAAGACAAAAAAACTGGTTTTGAGGAGAGAAGGTCCAAATTCCAAATAGAGTTGCTAGGGGGCAGAATAAAACTGTTGTCCAAAATGTACAATTTGCTGTTAGAATGGTATACTAAAGATGAATTGACGAAAGAGGTAATGATAAAATGGGCTAAGGATTTTGGGCATAATATTGAATACGATGCGTGGTTGAAACTATGGAACCAAACAATAAAATTCACAGCATGTACTGCTTTGAAAGAGAATGTTTGGAAGATGATGTATAGATGGCATTTAACCCCGGTGAAATTAGCAAAAATGTATAGAATGAGTAATAGAATGTGCTGGAAATGCAATGAAAAGGAAGGGGACTTTTATCATATGTGGTGGAAATGTGAAAAGGTTAAAGGCTATTGGGAAATGATATATAATGAACTGAAAAAGATTTTTAAGTATACCTTTCCCAAGAGACCGGAAGCCTTTTTGTTAGGAATGATAGGTCAAGAGATAACCAAGGAGGATAATACCTTATTTTTGTATGCGACAACCGCGGCAAGGACATTATTGGCCCAAAAATGGAAGACCCAGGACTTACCGACAATCGGAGACTGGCAGACAAAGATGATTGAATATGCAGAATTAGCGAGACTGACTAGCAGGATTCGAAACCAGAGGGAGACAAGGTTTCTAAGGGATTGGAGTAAATTTGTGGATTATATGGAAAAGAATTGTAGAGGTTTAAAGACACTTGCAGGCTTGAAATAAATCCTACGAATTGACTTTAAAGACTAGATATAAAGGAACTGCGAGATAAGAGCGGATTAGAAAACCTATTGAGGGGAGGGAGGGAAGTCAAACTCGGCGGAGTATTTTGTAATGAGTAATGAGAATTGTTAAAAGAGTGATGTATGTATTTTGAATGTTTGTTTGTTTGTTTTGTATATTGTTTTAAATGTGTTTAATTGGAAAATTTAATAGTTATATATAAAAAATAATAACCTCCCTCCCAGAAACACATTTAAAATCCATAGAATGTTAATCAGCCGACTGCCTGGCTGAAGAGAAATATTTTTGCTGGGCGCCTAAAGATTTTGCGAGCCACTGCAGAAAAGGCCATGTTCTCAGGTTGCCATCTTCTGGACCTCTCACAGAGGCACATGAAGGGCCTCAGATGACGATCACGGGGTCCAGGTCGGTTCATATTATTGCCATGAATAAAAATAATAAATATGCCTTTCAAATATATGCTTGGACCGATATAATTTTATAAATTTTATTATGGGATCATACTTGCAGTAATGTCTGACTCCTTCCCTCTGGACACCCCCCCCCAGGTCTAGCTAATTAAATGCTGCTGGAATTGCTGTAAATACATAATTATGGGATGGGGTGCTGTGGCCATTGTCTACCTGCAAGGTTACCAATGCATGACTGAAGTAGCCAAATTCTTCCGATCCAGGAACAGGGCATAGCTGTCAAACCAACTGAAGTCCAGAACCTTTAAACACCCCTGCTCTACAAAAGGGTTTCAGCCATATACTGATGAAACCTCAGCCCCAAACTCCTAATGACCACTCCCCACAGCTTCATATAGATGTTCTGGCAGGGTTAAAAAAAAACCTGAGCATGATACTTTTAGAAAAGGGGATGAGTCTTCAAGCCTACCAGCGTGGGGATATTCCTACTGTATGCAAGCATGCCCTTTGCTGCTCCTTTGTAACACTACTCATTAAGCCCAAACTAGGTTAGCAATACATTAATAGCAGATAAGCTACTGTTGTGGAATAGAGGGTTTTCAAACCACTGACTTCTGGCAGGCAGCCTTCACCAGCTGGAAGGGGATACTTTGGTGCTGTGTTACAGAAGGGAACCAAACACATGGGATTAAGTAGTAAAGATCGCAGCTTCTCTCACACTTCGAAGTCAGTGTAAATGCTTCTCTCTAGTTCTAAGCTCAACACACAATTCTCCCTGCTCAGCCATGAAGCTGTTTAGGTCACTCTCACACTCAACCTAAACAAGATTATTGCCAAGATAAAAAATGGGAATGCCTCCAAATAATTTTAACAGAAAGAGCAGGGAAGTGGAAGCAAGACAAAATATATTGATAGGCTGCAATCAAGTACTAGCTATCCTAGTACAGAAGTCTTGCAGCAAGCATGGAAACGGCTGCCAGTTTTCCTTTCCAACTTTAGCCACTTGTCTGAAGATTCAGCGGGGCTGCATGCTCCCTAAGCAGCTTTGTATATCAGTTACCCTGAAAGGAATTTGCAAAAGGTTATCCTTTTGTTCGCCAAAAGTAACAATATTCTGCTGTATTTCAAACCAGCAGTGACTGTACTAGCAGAATCCTTATATTAATGCAATGTATCTGGAGACCATGTTTGTATCAGTCACCTTTTACAGATTTTCACATTGGAATAAATTGAAGCAGGAAGTAGTTCATTCACAGAAGACTGAAGAGAGAAGTCTGTAGCTGAGAGGCAGAGTAGACAATTTGCACATAGACAGTCACAGACTCAGTATCTTGGCATCTCCAGACAGGGATAGGGGGAAAAAGCTCTTGGGAGACGCAGTAGTAGACAAAGGATAGGGAACCTCTGACTCTCCAAATGCTGCAAGAAAACTCCCATCAGCTCCAGCAAAGAGTAAGGGTTGATGGGCATTGTAATTCAACATTTGGACAGGGATGTAGATCTAATATGTGTTACTTTTTCTGAGTGCAGTTCTGAAAATGGTGTGCGATCAGGGTTAAGCAAAGGTATGCCCTGAATTATTTGACAAAGGTTGTTCAATCAATCCATTCAGTTTCAGGAGAGTTCTTTCTTCTTTTTACTCCCATCAGCATGCATCAGGCAGAATGATAATGCACTACAGAACTTGTTTGATCACACTGTGTATTTCATAAAAAACTTAACATTTAATTATGTAATTTTATTTGAGACGCAGTTATAAAAGAGTTCACTTGAAATATTATCCCTCCCCCTTTGTCTTTTTTATTTTTTACACAGTATCAATACACAGTTAATGATTAAGTTCACAAGTTAACCACATGACAAGTTCACATTATCTGCCGGAGCTTTTCCATCTTATGCTTTTGGAGTATTGATAATATGTGCTTCACACGTGGCAGAATAATTATGTAAAAATTAGGCTCTTCTGGATCATGCTTTATTTCTCAGAATTTAGTATGTCTCATTAAAATTGTAAGTTCAAGGGAGAAACATGATATTTGGGCAGAAAAATAAACTTGTAAGGCCATAGGAACACACTACAAATTCCCCTTAAGGTAGGGAAACTTATACAAGAAGCCCTGTATTGACATGTACTGTATTTTAAAATGAAAGGCATAAGACTAGAATATGGTGACACCAGACTTACTGTTAGCCCCTTCAGTCTTTAGCCTTACAAATATTGCACTCACTCTAAATCAAGCCTTTCCATAATTACCAAACACGTTTGCACATTTATCTACTGTCTCAAGCCTCTCAAGTTGTTACAGACCAGTTGATGACAGAATTTAAAAAAGTCTAACACAACATCCATTTTGGCTAGCAGAATTAATGGACTTTATTCATTGAATTTGCAAGTAAGTGAGAAGTGGGAATGCACTTGGGACAGGTAAATACCCCATTTATTTTAAAAAAACAACACTTCTCAAAAAAGGCTAGCAAGTATTTTACAAGTATGGTACAGAGAGAACACCAAGTTCAAAAAGAGATTATATTTCATATGCCACACAGGAATCAAAGTCTAACCAGATGTATGAAACTTAAAACCAAGCATGTAAGCTATAAAATGTCAACTGGAGGAGAGACAATGCTTTGATGGATCAACAAATTTAGCTAAGCACAGATGCATGTTTTAAAATTGCACTCTCTTTTTAGAAAGTCAGTAGTAAACGACAAAAAAATTAAGAATGGAAAGAGTGTGTATGCTT
Organism: Zootoca vivipara; assembly: GCF_963506605.1. Classification (NCBI taxonomy): domain Eukaryota; kingdom Metazoa; phylum Chordata; class Lepidosauria; order Squamata; family Lacertidae; genus Zootoca; species Zootoca vivipara. The sequence continues at coordinate 5,543,497 of NC_083289.1, read as the reverse complement.
TCTGCTCTGGAAAGCGTATCAAGGATTACCCTTCATGGGTGAGTTCTGTAGAGCAAGGCCAAATGTATTGTATCACGAAGAAAAGACACAGTTGGGGAATCTTAACCAACTATTAGCTAAATGGAAGAATGTTGTCTTTTGCAGGGTTAACACCCAACACAAGACTTGTTCTGGGGTAAGAAATGTTTGCATCAAGCAATGAAGGCAAAGGCAGTCCCATACCATCATAGTTTGCCTGTTTGCCTAGAGCACTCAAGGAAATAAGTTGATGTGGACAACCAGCTGATTTACAATTTAAAATGCCGTTTGACAAGGCATATTATTTGTAGAAAAATGGGCTAAATCAACCATTATGAAAAGTTTGAAGTGCAGCCATAGCACTTAATACTGCTGCAAAGGCTATAACAACATTTCCTTAAGACTAAAGTTGTTTCCATATGAAACATATTTTCAGAACTTCAGCAGGGAACAGACTATTCTGTCACTAATATTTTGACAGGTTAAAACTAAATATTAACAATATTAACAATGAGGGAAAGTGAACTGTGTGTGGCATCCTTACACCAATCTTAAAGTGAATTTCCTATGGTCTTACTCAAATTATGTACATTTTAGCACAGCTAGAAGTAAGAAAATAGCAAGATTTTTTCAAAATAAAACAGAGTAGATACCCCAATTTGCTGCTGCTTCAAGAAGCACTTTATATAAATTCAACTAGTTACAGGCTCTCTCAAAGGGAAGTTCATAGAGACTAAATGTTCGTACATAGAACCAAGATATGAAGTATGATGCCAACAAAGAGGAAACATAAGCAAAGAAAATCTGCCAAAAGGAACCACAGAACTTGTCAGTTTTGGCTTTCAGACAAACCCCCTGAGATACAGATTACAATACAAAGAAGTCAGACGTGAAAAAAGATGGACATTCATCGTGGGTGGAGTCACACTTGCCCCCCAAAAAGCACTTTGTGTTATAAAGCAAGAACCACAACACTTTAGTCCAAGCATGGGACCCACAGCAACCAGACATATTTGTGTTTTGCTGCTTAATATTCCTGCTGGATACACTCCTCTTTCCATGCATCAACCCAGATGCTGCAATCCAAGAGGTAATTAGAGCAATATTGTTAGGATTATAAACAGAGGGGCAGGAAGAGTGTGCAAAAATTCACAACTCCACAGGAATGTTTTTTTCCTAACCTGTTCAACATAAAAACCAATGTTATGTTACAGAGTGCCAGTGGCCAACCTATTCACCTTGAATGACGTAAGATATGCTTAGAATCATATTGACATTTGACCCTCTAAAACAAAGCAACGTTGTGTGCCTGTTTGGCTAGCTAATGGGACAAGTTTCACAACAGCGGCTCATGGAGCTGTGGTGTCATCAAGGTTGTGTTGAGATAGGTTTTAACTTACAAAGGTCCATGTTTGGCACATCAATAGAACTAAAGCACCTGTATTTGAAGTAACTCAACGTTTTATAAATAATTTAAATAGTGGTGAAATAGGCTGGTATGGGAGTCTCAGTTAAGTGAGAAAGGCAGCTAAGTTTATATCTGTTCTAAATGTTTGAACCAACACCAGTTGCCTCAAGATTCATGGAAGGTCATTATCAGGAGGACAGTGACTATGCTTTTTGAAAAAGGGACTAAAAGCTAGATGGGATAGTTACACGTGCTGTGTGTGCTTTTTCTATTAATATTCAACAGGCTGAAACAGGAACCTTTAGATACAGGAATAGTTGCATTTAACAGAGAACTGAGCGCCTTGCAGTTCAACTGAATACAGCAGGAAATAGAAGTGAAATTGGATTGATGTAAGAGATAACTGTAAGTGGTTCCAGTACACCTTCTGTACATAGAAATGCAACACCGTACATTCAGAAAAAAAAGTTCATTTCCATACAAACAGATCTGTGTATTTGTCAAACAAAAGTGGCAAGCCCAAATAGAAATTTAAAGTGCCTGGGGTGTTAAGCTTTCCAGCACCAGGCTACAAAACCACATTTATGTTGCAGACATATTTCTATGCCTGAGAAAAATACTAGGGCCATATTCTAGGCCACCAAGTGCAGGGCTTTCAGCCCTCCTGCCCCTTCTTATTAAGTACACAAGGCAGATTGAGAAGCCACAGTGTTGGTGGGAAGTCTATGCCTACATGCCATCTAGCCCTCCCTTTTGCCTTGACAGAGCACAAGTAAATTACACTGAGTTGAGGAGGGCAACTGGTTGAGGATATAGGAAGCACACAGAGTTCTAAGGGCCTCTTATGATGCCCATGAATAATTGTAGGCAGAATTCTATTGGCTCTATGGCGACGCTCTGAGCATGGGTGCTGTATCTATGACCATGCCCTCTGTATTCAGTGTGGGATCCAATCTTATCCCTTTATACTACAGCTGGGGGGAGGAATGCTGGGGAATGCTTACCAGAACGAAAAGAAAGAAAGCTGTGCAAAGACAAGTGCTAAGACTGTGCTCTAGCAGGCAACAGAGGGCAAATATGAGTGTGCAAAGAAAAACTTAGCAGCTTTTGAAGCAGGCAGTGAAACAAAGTAATAAAGAAGATTTAGCTCCTGCACATGTGTCTCTCAACTTCACAGCTTCCGTGTTTGAGAAGAGGGAGCCCGACTTGCTGAGAAGCAGAGCGAACCAAAATCCTTTTCTCTCTTGGTTTAGCACACTCTACATTCAAACAGAGCTCTCAGCAGCAGCCTGGTGGTAACAGCTCTGAGGCCAGATGAGCCTGTGCTTTCAGAGAAGCAGGAAAAGGGTTTTCTCTCTCTCTAGGTATGCTGCAGTCTATTATTAGGAGTTCATCAAAGCAGTGTGCATCGAAAGAAGCTGCTCTTCTTTGATCTGTTTTCCATTATTTTCACTGGCCCACCTGCACCTGCTGAACTGTTGTCATTCTAAGGAGAGACATAAGAAAAAGAAGAAGAAGATATAAGGTGTATTATTGTCGTAGAATGAACAAATCCTTTGGATTTTTTTGCCTCCCCTCCAAACAAAACTCAAATCCAATGAAAAACTAGTACATAAATCGTACACTGTATGATTGTGTACTCAAAACAAGAGGTCAAGCAGTTGCCCACACAGGGCACAGAAGAGTGCTTTGGAAAATTAGATGCTCCCCTCCCAGCTCTCACGCTGCCTTCCCAAAGCCAGCCAAGCGAGGTGCCAGGCTCTGTCAGGGTTCTAGAGTCCACATGCCTCCTTCCCAAAGCCCAGCTTCTCTCTTACCCAACTTTGGGGAGGCAGCACAAGGGCAGCGGGGGGTGTATTGGGGGGGGGAGGATGAGAGAGAGGCATCAAATGTTGGTGAGGGTCGCCAAAAAGGTATTGAGGGCCATGCATTGGACTACCCTGCTCTATACACCTCATTGCTCTACTAAGGCCTCCTCCTTTGCTTAGGCTGTGTAATTCTGCCCCATCTGGAGCATTTATTCACAACTTACAGAGTTGCAGTAGTTACCTGCCCTCAGAGGTGGAAGCCCTTTGCAGCCCTGCATGAGTCACTGTTCCATGCTTGCTGAAGTTATGCCAGGAACAGAAACTCATGCAGACACCAGGGTGGGTGGGTGTGCTCAGAACCTCTTCAGGTGTAAGACTCCACAATTTTGATTCAGCTACTCGGCATTTGGGAAATCATGGAATAATGAATACATCTGCCTCACTGTAGTGAAAAGGAGCTTTGCCAAAGAGCAGCAGCAGATTCATGTGCAAATTCTATTCCTAAAGTTCATGAAAGAGAAGGTTCAGCTTGATTATGCCTCCTGTACATGGACACTACACAGGAGACAGCCTTGCTTTCTTTATGTCACTACATTTAAATCCTGGCCTTCCTCCCTTAGCAGATTAGGGTGGAAGACAGACAAGCCAAAAAAATACACACAAAAAAGGCCTTAAAACATCATACAAATTGATTCAGAATTCACAGTGCAGCAAACTAGGAATGACTCATCAGACACATTCAAGTTTCCCCAAAGGATAGATAAGCAAGTGGGTCTTTAGCTGTCAGTACAATCAAGGTAGCACAGGAGGCAAAGGCAGTTCTATGCCAAGTGAGAAAACCTTATCCCAAATGGGACAATGCCTGAGCAGAACAAATGGGGCCTCTTTTCCCTGTAGGAGGGAATCTAGCTTATTGGGTGGTTTTTGAAAACAAACAGGAACACAATTGCATCCCTTTGCAGCACAAGACAAGTGAAACAGTTGGGGGAAATCTCTAATGGAAAATTCAAAGAGCACCACATCTGATTTTAACAGAGCACAATGCGGCAGGAAACTCTCCTGAGCAGACCTCTTTCAAAGAAATGAGAATTACTTCTGTTTTCTTGCACATGTCCCATGAGTTTCAGCAAGGCTTGTGCAGGAGCATTCCTGGAGGATGGCACAAGGGTTCAGACCTGCATGCTCTATTTTGCCACTTCTAATGCACCTAAGATCTAATGTCTTAATGGCAAGGCCTCATGAAGATGTGTGCACAAGTTCCCATTAAAAAGGCAAATGTTGTAGCACATCATTTATATTACACTGTGAGGGTGGAGACAGGAATCAGATTGTGGTGCCTGACTTGCATCTTAAAGACACAAATGCAAACTCACTGGCACTTAAGAGAGTCCTCTAAGGAAGACAAGCTGCAGCCATTTAGATGTGGAAAGCCAAAAGCTTAAACAAAATACCTGTGGGATGTCACCAGATAAGCTCTAGTACTATTGCAGGCCAGTTCCAATATTTACAAATGTTTGGCTAGGGGCCTCCTAACTGCAGACCTTGAGAAGGAACTGTGCAGAATGTTGCTTTTGAGCATATGGAAAGGAATGTAATCTTCATATTCCCACTGCCATGTGCAACATTGGCACACTACATAATTTGTTCAAAATGTGCACAAAGCAATGGTAAGAACTTCCTTTGTTTTGAGTTTGTTCTATGCTATAATGTTGTTTCCAGTTCCAAATGAAACAAAAAGCATTAGATTGATCGAGGAGTTCCTTTCTGCACAAAGTCAAGGATTCACCATGAAAGGAAGCATCTGGCTAGAGCAGGCATCCCCAAACTTCGGCCCTCCAGATGTTTTGGACTACAATTCCCATCATCCCTGACCAGTGGTCCTGTTAGCTAGGGATCATGGGAGTTGTAGGCCAAAACATCTGGAGGGCCGCAGTTTGGGGATGCCTGGGCTAGAGTGAAGATGAGCCCAACAAGGAGTAGTCTCTATCTCAGCTCCAGACTGAGGAAGATGGGAGCTTGTCACTGCTGGGTTCAGGTTCACAGGCGCCCCCAGCACCTCCCAAGCTCAGCATGTCACAGACAAGTTCCCACCTCTTTGGAGGAGAGAGGTATGCTTGAAAGAACAAAAATTTTGCTAGCTACTATTGCCTGGCAAAACTGTGGGGATGGTATTCAACTAAGTTTTTTACTCAAACCAGACCAACTGAAATTAATAAGCCTTACTTAGCCATGTTCATTAATTTGATTGAGTCGACTCACAGTAAAACATAGTTGAACACCACTCTGAATCTCAGAATTTGGTAGAAAATATAATAATTATGTGATACAAATAATGAGAAAAACCAACCATTTTTTTGTTGAGTTTTGTCATGATATCCCGTGCAAGGGTGAAGAAAGCCTAGAACCAAGAAAAAAGGGAGAGTAATCAGAAAACCCCCCACAAATTAATCATCACATCTTACACATTTAAGAGTGCAGAGCGCTTTTTTAAAAAAATGAAAAGTACAATAATTTCTTTATTGGAGTTGAAAAATCTTTGTCCCATTAAACTTTTGGTCTTATAGGAACTGGCTTCTAAAGGGGATCTTTGAGACCTCAACATGCCTCAAAGTAAAAGCACTCTTTTATGGACTCCCCTGAGCACTCCCACTTAATACTATGTTCTTGGCTCAAACAGTTCTTCTCTGGGTCTGAAAGGGTCTCTCTTATCACCTGCTACCTGATCTTTTTTTGCTGGAAATTCCTGGGATTGAACCTGGGCCCATCTGCATGCAGCAAAGCATGTGCTTTATCACATAACTGATTCCCACTTTTCCCCATGCCCATGGAAGCACTGCAAAAGAGGTACAAAGGACTCATGCTGCTTCCCCAGAGTACTCAGCAAGGTGTTAGTGGCCATACGAATAATCCCTGGCTAGCAACTCAAACTAAGATTTGAACCCCACCCCAGAAGACCACACAAGAGCATCTGTGTAAGTATAGGACTTTGTTTAATGCATCTATAACACAACATCAGAAAATATTTTAACCTCCAGGTGTATACCTAGTTGTTAGCGACTCTTACCTCTTCCACATTTATGCTCGATTTTGCACTTGTCTCCAGAAATTTGATTCCATAATCAATTGCTAACTGCAAAAGTGTTAATAAGAACTCATTAGTGTTTTAAAAAGTGGATTTTCAACATACGTCTAACTGCCAAACTATACTACAGCTTGATAAAAAGTAGGAAGCAGAATGTATGGCTAAGTCAATGCCATCTCTATCACCTCCAAGCTTACATTCTTCCACTGGAATCCAAAGGGGCCAATGTGCAAAAGGTCCCATGTAGATGATTCACAAACAGGCTCATTTTCCCTTTAGGTGGCCTCACCTCTTGGAATATCATTTGGGCACCAGCACTGGAATGGACTGAAGCATCCCGTGGGCACATAGGAGGCACCATGTCTCCCTCTGGAATGCACCTTCTGCATTTACTTGTTACCTGCTGGATTTTTTTCCCATTTTCATTGATTTTGAAAAGCTAAAATATGCCAAGATGCTAGCATACTATCCAGTATGACAAGCAACACCAAATGGTGTTTTTAACCAGTTAAGGGTTCTTAGAAATGAGTGAGGTTCTAGAACAGGCATCCCCAAACTGCGGCCCTCCAGATGTTTTGGCCTACAACTCCCATGATTATGATCCCTAGCTAACAGGACCAGTGGTCGGGGAAGATGGGCATTGTAGTCCAAAACATCTGGAGGGCCAAAGTTTGGGGATGCCTGCTCTAGAATTAAAACTGGAAATTACCTAATTGGAAAAACCTGAGTAACTGAGCCAATCTGAGGTACTGGAAAACTGTCTTCTCTTGCCCATCATCTGCAGAATTCCACCCCAATTCCTTCCACCCCAGCAATCTAACAGAGCAGCTTCCTCCCATTGAACTGGTTTCTAAGATGTTCCCTCCCTGCCCCTTTCTATCATAGCTTTACTCCATTAGCTCCAATGGAAGAGGGATGGAATGAGCGGAATTGGGGCTGGAGTGCCAAGTTACCCTCCCCAAATTACACACCACAGGAAATGTCGGTTTCCACCCTTACCCACGGTTCAATTCAGATTAAGATCTGAACTGAATGTTAAAGGCTTGCATTGGTTTTGAAGTCTACTTTAACGAGTCCTTGAAGTTAGTTTTCAAGCCTGCATTAGGCAAACCTCAATGTTTTGAGTTTTAATGCTAAAACTAAACAGAATCAAAACTGGTTCAGGACATAAGGGCTGTGACCCAGATACAACCACAGTAGAAGTGAGAACATACAACTGATTTCAACTGGCACTTTTTAAAACTGTGATAATAATAATATTATATTATATTATATTAATTATATTATTATTTATACCCCGCCCATCTGGCTGGGCTTCCCCTGCCACTCTGGGCGGCTAACTGTTGTCTATTCACAAAATAAGAATTAAAGTTAATGGCTGTCCAGTCTGCATGGTCGTGGGGCTTTCAAGGGTCTCATGTCCTGAATCTTTTGCTTGTTATCTGTGTTGCTGGGTCTTTAGTCTTGGGTATTTAAACTCTTGTGATTTAAACTTGTCTACTTGATGAACTTGATGGCTAGCATATTATGACCTACAGTCCTATTATGAATATTTCATCTCAGTAATGTTGATTCTGAGATGCTCAAGGAAAACTGCTGTCTCAAGGAACTCAAGGGTAGAAAAGAAAAAAGAAAGGTAAAGGACCCCTGGACGGTTAACTTCAGTCAAAGGCGACTATGGAGTTGTGGCACTCATCTCACTTTTCAGGCCAAGGGAGCCAGCATTTGTCCACAGACAGCTTTCTGGCCAGCATGACTAAACTGCTTCTGGTGCAACGGGACACCGTGACGAGTGCCAGAGCACATGGAAACGCCTTTTACCTTCCTGCCAGAGCGGTACCTATTTATCTACTTGCACTGGTATGCTTTCAAAATGCTAGGTTGGCAGAAGCTGGGACAGAGCAACAGAAGCTCATCCCATTGCATGGATTCAAACCGTCAACCTTCCAATCAGCAAGCCCAAGAGGCTCAGTGATTTAGACCACAGCACCACCCGCTCGCTCAGAGACCACCCCCAAATCAAAGTATTGAGAACACTTATATCCAGAGAGTTCTAGATTTACCTTTTCTCCTTTTTCTTTTGAAACTTGTCTTTTCTCATTCATATCACATTTATTACCCAGGATCATTCTTTCTACATCTGAAGATGCATGCTGAACAGAGGGAGAAACAGCAAGAACAGCCAAGTCACAAAATCTTGATATGCCAGATACATAACAAGAACTAAGCTATTCAGAGGCAACAGAAAGCACAAATTCACACATTTTTTATTACATCAGAACAAAGCTAGCCATATTTTGCTCATGAAGAATTGTCTGATTAATTCATCTCTTGAGACACCACCTCTTCCTTTAACTCTGTCCTTTAAACTTTCATTGCTTCATTTTACAGAGGAAGGACTGTGTCAAAATGCAGGGCCTCATTCTGGTGGTTAAATAAGCACCAAGTGGTTAAAAGAAAGCTTCAGCTATGTGAAAAAATAAATAAAAGTTTAGCTCAGAGCTTAACAAAATGCTCAACAAGTAGAAAGGGATCTCTAAGTGCCATTATTCAAAGATAAAAATTGAAATATTATCCAACCATGTATGCTCAAGAGTAGATAGACCATCAATATACATCTTGGTAGTCCCCTTAAATTTTTATAACCAAGTTCTTGTTTCATCTCTATTCCATCAGGTTAGAGGATACCCTCATCTAATACTGCCCAAAGAAAGCAGTCAGAATCAATTTATCCTTCTCTCCACCACTTTATGTGTGTGGATTTACCTGACATCCTGTAAGAACATTTCACTCGATTCCTACCAGTGAATCAAAGTCACTTAGCCCCCACTTCCCACTGACATGGCAGCAGCTGTCCTGATCACAGTGCAATTTAAGAGATGATGTTGGTGAAATTTCATGAAGCTACGGTAGCACTCAAAGCTGGTTGTTCCCTTGTAGACACATACCTCTTCTATGTTTCTTATCCAGTTTTTAATGTTGTCGAAGGACTTCTCATTTGTGATATCATAAACCAGCATAATACCCTACAAAAAACAGAGTAAGAACATAAGTGCTTGGCTGCTGGATTCAAGCCAGAGGGCCCATCAAGTTCAGCATCCTGTTCTCACAGTGGTCAACCAGATACTAATGGAAAAACCTACAACCAGGAAACAATTCCCAATTATATTCTGAAGCCAACACGGATGATGGGAGCAGTAATAGAAATCCCTCAGATGCCAGGCGCATTTTGTGACTGCCACGGGTCCAATTCCTACCATGTGGAGATCCTTGGATGCCAGACTGGCAACTGACATCTCCATCTAGCTGGCCCCTCCAGCTATCTTAAGCAGGTAAGCAGAAGAGCACCCGCCCTGTGGAACACCCTCCCATCAGACACCCTGACATTTAGAAAATACCTAAAGGCATCCCTGTTTAGGGAAGTTTTTAATCTGTGATATTTGATGTATTTTAATGTTTGTTGGAAGCCGCCCAGAGTGGCAGGGGAAGCCCAGCCAGATGGGCAGGGCATAAATAAATATTAATTATTGTTGTTGTTGTTGTTGTTGTTGTTGTTGTTGTTGTTGTTGTTATTGCATTTATATCCCACCTTTTCCTCCAAGGAGCACATAATTTTGTTTTATTCTGGATTGTTTTCTTTGATGTTTTATTTTGTTGTAAACTGCTTTGAGATTTTTTGTTTAAAATATAAAGTGGTATAGAAATGATGATGATAATAATAATGATAATAATAACAATAATAACAGTAATAATTTTATTAACCCCCCCAATAGTGCCTATACATTCTGTTGTGGCAACTAGGGTGTGATTTGGCAATTAGCTTATACAGGTGAAACTCGGAAAATTAGAATATCGTCGAAAAGTGCATTTATTTCAGTAACACAACTTAAAAGATGAATCCAATATATGAGATAGATGCATGGCATGCAAAGCAAGGTACAGTGGTACCTCGCAAGACGAATGTAATTCGTTCCACAGGTCAATTCGTTTTACGAAAAATTCGTCCTGCAAATCGCGGTTTCCCATAGGAATGCATTGAAACTTAATTAATGCGTTCCTATGGGCAAAAAAGCACAAAAAAGGCACCGACTCACCCGCCACAGCCGCTCCGGAAATTTTTAAGGCTCTGGCGGCGCCGCTGTTGCCACCAAGGGCTGCCTGGCAAGCCCTGCTGCTGCTCCTGCTGGATCGCCAACGATTCCGAGCTGGCGAGATACGGTGGGCAGCAGGTACGGCGGGCGGAGGGAGGCAGGGAGAGAGGGCGCGTTCCCGGGAGGCGGCGGTGCTGAGGGGGCCGATCCGGGCCGTCCGGAAGGCGAGCACCGCACGCTTTTCTCCCGCTCGCCTCGGCGGCGGCACTGAAGCAACCGATCCCGGGCCGGCCCCCTCAGCACTTCCCACGCTGACAGCTGATCTTCCTTTGCCGCCTTCCTGCGCTACATTCTATGGCCGTGCTTCGCAAGACGAAGCAGTGGCCATAGAAAACCTTGTCGTCTTGCGAGTCCCTCGCGCAACGCAAAACACTTGCGAGTTTTTCGTTGCGCGAGGCATTCATCTTGCGAGGTACCACTGTATGTCAAGCCTTTATTTGTTGTAATTTTAATTATTTGTCGTTGGGCGGGTCAATTATAAATGGAATGTAATTAATGAAATGTAATAGCAATATTTATTTTTGTATTATTGTAACTATTTGTTTTATTACTGTGGAATTTCCAAAAGAAAGAATTAGTAAAAATTAATTTTCCGAGTTTCACCTGTATATCTGAATTTTTAACACTGGATGGGTGTTGGATTAAAACACAGCTTTCCACACTGTGTGTCGCAACACATATGTGGGCTGCAGTGTGTCACACAAATGGTCCCTGTGCTCCTCCCAGGGCTGGAAAGGGGTTAGTTTGCTAGATAAAACTGAAATACTGCGTCGCAAAAATGATGCATGTCTAAAAGGTGTGTCACCAACATGAAAAGTTTGGAGAGCTCGGGAGCAAAATATAAAATCTTCTGTGAAAAAAAATACTCCCATCATGATGTTTGGAAACAGGATTTTAGAAGACAGATACAGATACAAGACAGATACAAAACAGCTCTTCTGTCAAGCAAGGCCAAATATTTATCTTCAACCGTGTATATTTGATAATAAAGTGAGATGCTGATATCTTTTTATAACAGTTGAAAAACTATGCATGAAAAAGAGCACTGACCATGGCTCCTCTGTAGTATGCAGTTGTAATGGTGCGGAATCTTTCCTGACCAGCAGTATCCCTGTAAACCAAAACAGATGTAAGAAATTTGGGGGGGGGGATTGGAGATGAATTCAGTGCTCACCCCCCATCCAATACCAATGCCCTTAATGAGGACCTTTCAATTTAAAAATAAATGAGACAATTCTACAAGTGCCTTGCAATTACATTCTACGTTGGACAAGTACAATTAAGCAAAATGTTACAGCCTCATTCTCAATACATTTGCATTCAAAGTACAAGTTATACAAGCTGTATTTACAAGCAAGGAGGTTCTAGATTAGCCTTTCCCAACCCCTTCATGTGTTACAAACTATAACCTCCATCAGCCCCAGCCATTACAACCTGCAAAACACCAGGTTGAAGGCTGATCTTGACAGTAGTTTTATAGCTAAATCCCTGACACATTTGGAAGCAAGCCCTACTTTTAATAGAAGTTACTGCCAAGTAAGCCCTTACATGTACAGTTTGGTTTTCATCCATGTGCACCATCTCCCCCAACTGTATGCATTTAATTAAATTGTAGTTTTATTAGTGCAATCTTTCCATTCCAAGTGCAGTGATCTCAGCTTCTACATTCTCTGCTAGGAAGGTGGACAAGTGGAGCTGATTTTATATTGTGTGAGGAGATCCTCTCATGCTGTCTGCTGAGTACATACAGCATGCTTCTTTAACAATCTTAGGAGGGAACTATGTCTGTCATCACTGGGAGCACCCAGATGTTACAGCCCCTGGTTGTCACATTCAAGGCACTATTTTACTGGGAGTGTGAAATTTACAAACATGATCTGAAGTCTCTAGCTCCAGAGGCAAGTTGCATGTTTAAAAAACTTACCATATCTGTAGTTTGATTTTCTTCCCATCTAGTTCTATTGTTCTGATTTTAAAATCAATTCCTGAGGGAAAGATAGATTTGTGTTAATTAGGTTTCCGCAGGTTTCTGCTGCTTTGTTCTCAAATTAGATATTGTCTATCATCGTGGTAGGCAGAGAGAACTCTGTAAATACTGAAGTTTGGAATTCTCAGTATTACTTTATTATGAAAGAGGACTTCCAGTCTCACGCTTGCTGGGCTCTGGAGAAGTGTGAGTGGAGCTTCACTTTCACAATGGGACTTTTGGGTTACAGAAGCAGCTGTAACCCAAAAGTCTTTGGTGGTAGACAGAAGTTCACTCCCACCAATGACGCTTGTTGTTAACAGGTTCCTTGCTCGGGATTATGATGACATTTTCTCTGCCCCAGATTTTCCTGGAGAGCCACAGACTCCCCCACCCCACCCTATGGTTCCTACTCTACCCACCTCTAAAGAGTAAATAGCCTGTCTGTTGCAGATATCATTCTGAAATTTAACAGGTTTCATCCCCTGAGAAGGGGTGACTGTACAGTACCTGCAAATGACATCCAAATCTGGCAGAAAACTATTTCCTTTTTTAAAAAAAAGGTAAAAGGTGCCTACAACTTGTCAGGCTTAATTCACTCTGGATGGGTTCCTCAAAATTTCATCCACTTCTGTGAAACTGGTGATTACGGTATATTGCTCTTTTAAAATTATCCATTACAGTGAATGGGAGGGGGAACAGAACTTTGTTTTTAACAGGTTTAGTTTGGTTCTGAAAAATGAGCAGAACTGGAAAGACGCAGAGTGGCTCTGAAACAGATCTGGCTGCTTCCTAAAGCTACATATGTAAGTCTAAGCAGTCTTGCTTTCTAGTCATGCAGAATCCAAAAGGCCGACATTTTACACATCATGAAGTGGCTAACCACCTCCAGAGTTAAACCTATCCCGAATCCATCCATGGAGACTATTCTCTGCCTACCCCCCCCCCTCCCCCATTAAGTGATCAACCCTTCTCAACAAACAGTTCCAAAAAATGCCCAGTGTTAAAATCAATTGTATAAATTTATCTGTCAAGGGCATGAAGAGCTTGCATTTAATCATACTGAACAGTATTAGAGATAAAATGTGTAGTATAGCAGAATGAAAATGGAATAAGCTGTGACTGACATGGCATTCATTCTGTTGCAATGGAATAAATTTCTGAGCCCTGGACTACTCCAGAAAAATCTAAAATGAGCAGTTAACTTCAAAAAATACAACTGAAGAGTTAACATCAGACAAGAGTTTTAACATGGCTTCTGCTAATAAAGATGGCATTTCACTCAAAACAGCTCACTTCTGTTGCTAAGTTCCACCTTTTCCTGTGTGTTCTTCCTCCCGCAACTACTGACTGATATGTAAAGGCTTGAACTCTTTCCCCCTTGGTCTATGTAGCTTATATCCTGCCTTTCATAAACATACCGGTACTCAAAGCAGCGACCATTGCAATCACAGTAATCAGCACAAAATGGCAACACATGTGAGAGTTTAATGATAATTAAATTAGAAAAACTGACAACCAATATAGTAGACATAGCATTGAGAGCTACTGGATGGCTGTCCTTACTTGCCCACCCCAATTATAAAGCAATTTTTAAATTGTTTTTTTATCAAAGATTTTCGGGGGTTGCAAAAGTACATAATTGTCTTTATTTTCAGATTGTAAAGTCCTTTCTACAGATTCGATGTGAGACTTTGATGCAGAAAAAGTTTGGGGGAGAAGATAGTTGGGGAGAGAGCGTGAGGTTGGGGGGGGGAGAGGGTAGTAAACTTTCACTCTTTTACATGGTATATGTGCAAGGTTTATGTGTCAGTTTCATGTCAGTAGGTTCCCTTTCTATTCATGTATTAGTTTTCATTGGTGTTGAGAGAGGTTGGAGGGCCCAGGGCATGGGTCGTTGCCTACAGTTTTGTGAGTGAGTTTTGTTTGCATGGGTGGGTTGTTGTGTCAAGTTAGCCATATTGATTCATATGCTGTCAGTGGGTTCTTGTTTATAGCAAATTTGAGAATTTTTAACCTAGAGATAAGAACTATCTGCTTAAAAAAAATCTTTCTCCTGCACACAGAAAGGATTCCATCCCATAGAAAGGACTAGTGCCTATAAGCTTATGTTTAAGCCTGGTGTGCATAGATTATATGCAACCCCTAAACTCTCTTAATCTAAATGTAATGTGCGCCAAGGCCCATAACATAGCAGTTGCAATCACTAACTAAATTCCTGTTCAAATTTGAGAAATGTACACAGGGTTCATGGGTTGTTGGTTTTTTTACAAGCACTCTCTCTCTTCACTTCATGGAAACAATGGAAAGTCTTAGAACTACAGTACTTGCAGCTTTTAATGAGTGGCTAGAATGAGCCACCCGCTGACGTTTCTTTTGTTTCCTCACTTCAGCAACAGGAAGTGGTGAGCTGCTGCACCCATCAACAGCACAGGTCTGGTGACCGACTGCTTCCTGCTGCAGAAGTTGCATGAAGCATGAAATAAAGTGTTTCTAAAGTGAACTTTACACACTGAAGAGCATGATACAGGAGGTTTCAGAGTTTAGGCAGGCAGCAGCTAGATATATTTTGCATTTCCCATCCCCACTAGTGTGAGAAAGCTTTGGTCGCTAACTCGTAAATTGTGTGCCATGGCAGTACTGCTGATATGCCATTAGGATAAAGAATAACTAAAAGGCTTGTGCAAGCCCAGGTACCTTCCCACAAAGACATCTTTTTCCTAAGTCTCTGCATGATCCAGTACTCATGTACCTCCAGTTTCTGCTCAGTCTGCCTCAGGTATCGGAAGTCTAGAAAATGCTACTGAGGAACATTATGCCCAAGCAGAGGTGGATTGAATCAAAGTAAAGAGAAAGCCACTGACAGAAGACTTAGGGCACATTTGGACCAAACACAAACAGAGCAGAATCCACAGGCAAGTTTTCCTGTGCAAGCCACAACTAAAATGAATGGGAAGCTGCAGAAGAACACAGAAGTTTCCTCCCGCATAAGCCCCATTGTAGAATTTTCCAGAGGCTTCTGTCTTGTATTAATTATGAAAGGGGCTGTGATTTAGATTTTCTGCTTCAGGTATTAAGCTGTATCAAGCCAGGCTAGTCAAGATTTAATGAGATTTTAAGACTTTTGCAATACACTGCTCAGATGTCTTTTTCTGCTAAACAAGCTCAAAGATAGATCCATCAAGATATGGGATTATCTTCCCCACTGCAGAAAGTCATTGTCTCTTCAGATGTTAAATTAGGATCTCAAGAAAAATAAGCCACTAATGACTGGTATTTCAAACGGATTATTCTAGTGTATACATCTGCACAGAAACATGACAGCCCTACTGCACTCTTCCATTTTAGGAAGGAGAATCATAAGAGTTTGCAAACCTTTTCTGGATTTGTGTACACGTAAGACTAATAATAACCAGCCAACAAGGACAATATTCCATGCACCTAAGGAACTAGGCTCTACTCTACAAAAATTATGCCACAGTAAGTTATTCATCTTTAAGGTGCCACTACAAGGCATGTTTCATATCTTATTTGTAGCCACACAGGATGGCTTTTGGTGCTAATTCTCATAGGTCTAATCCCATCTTCACCTGTGTGACGGCCCCTCTGTCAGAAAGAACTCAAGGTTAATACAGTCAAACCTTGGTTGTCAAACGCAGCCCGTTCGGCTTCTGAAATGTTTGACAACTGAGGCTTCTGAGTGGTTGCAGGAGCTTCCTGTACTCAAGCAGAAGCCGCATTGGACGTTCAGTTTCTGAAAAACATTCGAAAACCAGAACACTTACTTCCGGGTTTTTGGCATTTGGGAGCCAAAACGTTCCAAAATGAAGCCATTCGGGACCCGAGGTTTGACTGTACACACATAGACCCACTGGCTATGACATTAGTTAGCTTCAAAAAGAAACATGGTTCAAACAAACAGATTTCATTCAACAGAATTAGCTATTTGCTTTTAAAGAATAGGTAAGAAATATAGGTCTACATAGCATGTTTGTTTCTCCAAAGTATCATCTGTTGCACTCTCTGCCCCTGCCCCCCACTCGGGGGGTAGCCTCCTCAGCATACATAACTCCATACAGTAGGTCCACAGCTTATGCAGGGGCTTCGTTCCGCGAACCATTCCTAAAGTCAAAATTGTGTATAGTCAAAACCCATTGGGTTCAATGGCAGGTGGGATCACCTGTATGTTTCAGTTATACATGGGAATGATTCTCGTATGCAACCCTAAATCCTACTGAGGGATAGGGCTGGGCAATATCTGATTTTTAACATCACGATATATCACTAGCTAAACATTGTGATATTTCGATATATATCGAAATAAGGCTGGAGCTATGTAGAAGTGAATGTGGTAATGACCTGGCAACTTACTACCGTACTTACAGGTCTAACTTTAAAACTGATAAAATTTTACTTACACACATTGTTATAACTGTTTTGTTATTGTACTGTACCAATGTTAACTTAGCATATTTTTTCCTAAAATTAAAAACTGTAGAAGGAATCAGCAGCATAGATATCATACCCTCCCTTTATTTCTTCCACATCATAGGTAAGGTAACAGAATGTTCCCTAAAAATGAATTACATTACTAAACAAGAAAAAAGGCAACTCAGTGTCACACTTTTAGATACTCAAATATAATTAAACATTGAGTCTTGAGAGCCTGAGGCTGAGAAAGCTGCTTCAGTCCCAAAAGCAAACACCTGGGGAGCGGGGAAGAGAGAGACACAGAGACAATCACACACACCACCCACTGCCCCCCCCCAAACGTAGAGGGGGGGGAAAGAGTAGTATTTCACACAGAGCACGTCTTTCTTTTACAATGAAAGAAAGAGCTCAGTCCACAGTGATTGCTGGACTGGCTCTGTTAATAATCAAACTGGTAAGCTAGGAGCTGGTCCCTGCAAAAGCCAACCTGGGGATGGAGGAGAGAGAGACTGGGAGACAATCACAATCACATAAACGCAACACCCACTGCCCTCCCACAAGCAGTGCACACACAGAGATGGGGGGGGGGAGAGGAAGAAGTTCAAACGCCAGTGCAGGGTGCTTTGTTTGTTTGTTTATGTTTCTTATGGGAGAACAGGAGGAGGAACAGGAGGAGGAAAGTGGCTCCAGAAGTCCAGGCTAGTAATGGACCAGCATTCTTAAGGAACCTACCAGACGATTGGCTGCAGAGAGATTATGGGGTGGTTTTTTTGCCAAGCAGCTCTTGAGACTTGCGGTTGCTGCCATAGGCTGGGGAAACTGGAGGCGGAGTTAACACTGCATGTGGTTTCTCCATCATTTCAGCCACAGCTAATTCTTGTTATTAGCTGCCTGCAGGAGGCAGAGAGGAGCTTGGGCCGAGTTAGCAAGGGCTGCACAGGAGGAAGCATAGGCTTCCCCCAGCTTCTCCAATACTGTGCTAGATTCACAATAAATTGTCAGGTTTTTTTTTAAGGTTATCACGATTTTCTTTAAATATCAGTTTTAAACAATATATTGATATATTGCACAGGCCTACTGAGGGTGTGGGTAGGTGGGTGTTCAATTTCCATTTTGCACATTACATCTATACAAGTCTGGCCTTAAGTCTTTTATAGCCTTCCTGACTTATCTTCCATTGATATCCTATTTCAAATTCTTAGTTTTCTTATGTACAACTCCTTACCTTTTCTCTTCCCTCCTTTGTCTTGTCTACTGTTGCTCATAGGCTTATCCTACTTGCCAGTTAACCTTGATACCACTCTTTAAGTATTCTTCAAAAAGCTCCCACTTGCCTCTTGTTTTCTTTTCATCATAATTTCTTATTTTGGCCGTCAAGCTTTGCTAACTCTGCAACCGCTGATCCTTTGTCGGAATAATCATTTCTTTCCAATTCTTTGCACAAGTTATCCTTGCGGCCACAGTTGCATATAAAAATAGGTTCCTTCTTTTCTTAGGTATACCTTCCCCTAGTATTGCCAGCAAGAAGGCTTCTGATTTTTTTAGGGAAGGTGAATTTAAACATCTTTTTGAGTTCCTCATATATCATTTCCCAGAATTCTATTGCATACTTACATTGCCACCACATATGATATAGAGAACCTTCTTTATCTAAATGGTTCCAACATGTATTGGATCGTCTCTTGTACATTTTGGTAAGGTTATTTGGTGTCAGATACCATCTATATACCATTTTGAAGATGGTCTCTTGAATTGCATAGGCGGTCGAAAATTTTATCGCGCCATTCCATAATTTTAACCATGCTGAAAGTTCAATGTTATATCCGATATCTGACGCCCAGTGTATCATTGCCTCTTTTGCCGATTCATCTTTAGTTTAACATTCAAGTAGAGTTCTGTATACTTTCAATATTATTTTTTGTTATTTCCCAATATAATTTTCTCAAATTCCGATCCACCTACTACAAATCCTTTTTGTCTCTTTTAAAAAATCTCGTTTATTTGGAAATACTGTAACCAATCTGTGATGAGTCCTATCACTTCTTTTAAAAGTCTTACAGAGCTATCTTAAAATTCAAGGTGGTCTTTTTATGTTCCCCAGTTTTCCTCCATGATCAATTCTTTTTTACCACAACTGTGTCCATTGGAGATATCTAATGTGGGATCTTGTTTTATAACAATTCTCTATGTTTTGCCCAAACATTATACACACTCCTCTTGATCACCTGGTTTAAAAAACCCATATGTACTTTGATCTTATAATAATACAAATAGCTATGCCATCCAAACCTTAGGTCAAATCTTACCAAGTCTAGAGTTCCTACATCCTTTAATTCCACTCACTCCTTTATCCACACTAAGCATCATGCACCCTCATAGTAAAATCTCAAATCGGGAAGTGAGAAACCCCCTCTATTCCTCTTGTCTATAAGTATTTTATATTTGATCCTTGACTTTTTGCCTTGCCATATACAATTTGTTAAGTCCTTTCCCCATTGTTTAAAACAATTAGTGTTAGCGATCACTGGCAATGATTGAAATTTTAAAAAATCATTTTTGGCAATATGTTCATCTTAATTGCCGACACTCTTCCCATCATAGATAAATTCATGTGGTTCCATTTTTCCATATCCTTCTTTATTTCTGTCCATTTTTAAATAGTTATCTTGAATAAGACTTAAATTGTTAGATGTAAGCCAAGCTCCTAGATATTTTACTTTATTCTCTTCTTTGATTCCTAATGTTTTCACCCCTAGAATATCCTCCTTTGCCTTCTTTTCCCTGTTTTTAATGATCATCTAGTCCAACCCCCTGCAATGCAGGAATCTCAGCTAAAACAGATGGCCATCCAACCTCTGCTTAAAAACCTCCAAAGAAGGGGTGGGCAGGGTATTTTTTTGAAAATGAAAAGAAAAACCCTGAGGGGATCATGTTGACTTTACAGTCCAGGGATTAAAATGTGACATGTAGAGACATACCTGCAAATTGTTACATGTGTATATGAGCCTTTTATGAAAGTGCTGAAAGGTATAAATCAGGGGTCAGCAACCTTTTTCAGCTGTGGGCCACCGTCCCTCAGACCATGTGGTGGGCCAGACTATATTTTTTGGGGGGGGGGGATTAATAAATTCCTATGCCCCACAAATAATCCAGAGATGCATTTTAAATAAAAACACACATTCTACTCATGTAAAAACACCAGGAAGGCCCCACAAATAACCCAGAGATGTATTTTAAATAAAAGGAAAACATTCTACTCAGGTAAAAACATGCTGATTCCCGGACCATCCGCGGGATTTAGAAGGCGATTGGGCCACATCCGGCCTGTGTGCCTTAGGTTGCCTACCCCTGGTATAAATGCACCAAATCTGGACTCCAAGGATCAAGTCTAGTGCCTGGAATTTCCCCTTTTACACTTCCGTAATTAAAAATATGTTTACACTAGCCTCTAAACTCCTGAAGTCTGAGATTGCTCAGCCTCCCTTCTTTAAAGTTGAAAGAAATATTAAATCTTGCTTATGCAAAGATTACTTGTGCAAAAAACTAGAGATTTGAGGAACACAATCCTTTTGGGAGGCACATTCAAAGTATTTGTGAGGGTGGAGTACAATTGCAACGTACTAGTGTCATGCTGTACAAAGTCACAAAGGCAACTTATCCTGAACTTTAACCTTTTGCTTTCTTCTCTCAAAACATATCCATTGGAATTTTCATGGATATGCAAACAATTTCACCCAAAGCAGACAAGATAGAAGCACAAAAAGATAACTAGCATGTGATCCAATGACTGTGGCCTTTTTTAGTGCGGGGAGGAAATCCAGCATACACATCATAGCCCTATTATATTCCCAAATAATAGGGAAGGATACTGGGTTAAATACAGGTTTATTTTCTTTGATAGATATACGATACAAAAACACTTACTGTATGCCACTAATAGGCAAGAACCCTTCCAAAAGAGAAAAACTGGATAGTTTGAAGGAGGATGGTGTAAATTCCTTTACTATTCAAGGAGAGTATCACTTTAACATTTGTTACCAGCCTATTTAACAGCTTTCAATACAAAGACCAGCATAAATTTTAAGAGTAGTTCCAACAGTAACTTGGGGCTCATATACACCAACAGGAGACACAACTTAAAAGTTACCTTGTATTAGGAGCATGCCCACAATCCTGCACCTGGTCCTGGAGAGCGAGAGGGAGAACAGCATACACATGACGACCCTAAGGTCACAAGCTCCAGGCAGGACCTCCGCCGCCACCATTTGCTCCAAATATGTCAATGTCCATAGCCTCAATTAGCTTGTTTACTAGTTCCAGAAGATCCATACAATTGAACTTGTACCATCATGAGTAGACATTATAAAGGTCCGAATTCAAAAAGGATTAAAGGTGAAGTATGATAGGCTCCATAATTAAGCTTGCTGAGGATAAGGAGAAAGAGTTTGTGCACATTTTCTATTATTGTGCACTTTAGGACTCGTTAACCAGGTCAAAGCAAGTATAGCAATGCTGGCAGGTGCTTCAAGATTCTGCAGGTAGGTTTCGCCTGTGAATAACTAATTTGAGAATTTCATTTAGTCTCATATACAGATCTCATTTTGTCGAAAACGTCTCAATGACTAATTTAGGACAAAACCTCCAGAGCATGTCTCACATGTTCTGGGAGGGGCATTAACACAAATAAAATCCTAAATAACTTACTGCAATGGAGTAAGTTCCTCACAGCTCAATATGGCCAAAGCCTCATTGGATCTTTAGGTTCAGGGTCAGAAGAGGCCCTCCCCGCACCCTGAAAAGGTCCTCTACATTCAAGGTCCCATGGACTGCAAGAAGATCAAACCTATCCATTCTGAAGGAAATCAGCCCTGAGTGCTCACTGGAAGGACAGATCGTGAAGCTGAGGCTCCAATACTTTGGCCACCTCATGAGAAGAGAAGACTCCCTGGAAAAGACCCTGATGTTGGGAAAGATTGAGGGCACTAGGAGAAGGGGACGACAGAGGACGAGATGGTTGGACAGTGTTCTCGAAGCTACGAACATGAGTTTGACCAAACTGTGGGAGGCAGTGCAAGACAGGAGTGCCTGGCGTGCTATGGTCCATGGGGTCACGAAGAGTCAGACACGACTAAACGACTAAACAACAACAACAACAACATTCAAGGTGACTCAAATTGGCAATGCCTTGTTCTGTAATGTTTTGAGATAATAGGAAGATGACTGGCTATATCAAGTTCATACTTCCATTTCAAGGCATACCAAAATATGCAGGGGAGCAATAAAATATCATTTATTGTGTGCATTTAGCACCAAAGGTGTACGTACCAGCGGCAGAAGCAATCACTAGCTATGCTAATACACACAAAAGTGTGGCCATTAAGTAGAATTGCTATGATAGCAAGGTCAAATTAAACCAATCCAAGTGTAATTGTTAGTCTCAGTGTCCCTTTAAGAAATAAATTGCTAACCTAACTACTTACAGAAATAGTCTCTTCAAGCTATCAATCATGCAATTGTTACAAGCTACTATCCTAAGTCAAACAGCAAACTTCCAACAGTTAGATTATTGTTCAGGGAAATTCAGGCATGCAAATAACTTCTCATTAAGATGTATAAGGATTTCACTGTGAGAAGTCCATTGCATAAGCAGTATGGAATGCAACCATATGAAGTTCATAGGGCTAACAGGGAATTGAACAGAATTCCATTCCAGCAGAGAATGAATTTTCACTTTAAAGAAGTGCTCATTTTCAGACAGACATGTGCTGGCTGTCACTGGTCTTGGAGGCTCTCCTCCTTTAAACACAGCAGAGGTAGCTCCTCACCCCCCCCCCTTTAGTAAAGCTATGAGCAGTGACTAAACAGATCAGATTACAATATTATCAGGAGGAAGACCACCTCTCCAGCTCACAAGTCATTCTTATTTAGAGCCAGATTAAACAGAGAGCCTGGCTCATCTATCCTCTTCCAAGCAGCCCTAAAATTCCATTCAAATCAACAACAGAGCAGCACAATGTAGATGGTGATGTCAGGCGCCCATCCTGGCACCCAAGGGACCTTTCACTTGGTTGCAAGTAGCAGATAGGTGCAAAATGTGCCTGACTAATTTTGAAGATTATCCCACATGTTGGCAGAGTGCACATAAGCCCATTCCGTCTCTGCCCCACCCCCTTTTCTAGCCACCTCTGGGTCACCATGATGCGCAAGTCAATTGGACGTGCATAAATCAGTTGTTCCCTGCATTCGAATTAATAGCATTAACAAAGTTATTTATAAAGAGAATCCTAGCACACATATATGTAAAGGAGGGGGTGGGGGCTATTTGTCTAATTGGTCCATAAGCCTCAAGTTTACCTGCAACCAAGCGCAACTGTGCCCCCTCACTGTTCTCAACTGTGATTCAAGCAAGCAGGCTTAGGATTGAAACCTATAAGTTCTTCCATGCCCTGGCATTATCTAAATTTGGATAATTTAAGCCACAGTGGATAAAGTCACTTGAATATTACCAGGTAGATACAGAAGAAAACCCAAAACCTAGATAGCAAATCAGGGTATTCCCTGCCTTAGGAAGGCTATAGAAATCCTCTAGTTACCTGTTGGTTAAAGACTTACAAAATGCTTGTCTTACTAGTTAAGTGGCAGATTTTCTTCAATAGTTCATTTTGTTCTCTATACTAATTTCTCAGTTTTTAAATTTCAGTTCTGAATGCAAATGAATTACTGCTACCTTAATGTTTTGCCTCTCAAAATATGTCATCCTCAGAACTGTCCCAGTGGCATGTTGTTCCTTGCATGGCACTCACAAAGATAAAGTACTTCTCCTAATGTCACAGCACAACAAATCCAAGCCAACAAGCAGTTGTGATAAGCAGTTGTGATAAGCAGTTGTGATAAGCAGTTGTGATATGCACCACCCCACCTTTAATGTTAATCTATTCAGACAAAAGGAGAAAGGGAAGCAGAAAAGAAAATATTTCTCCCGTTTCTTTAGCAGATTTGAGAAGAATGCAGCCAGCTCACTTGTTTTCCTTCCCCAACTAGAATGTTCTAAAGTGAAAAACCAAATCACACCACAAGTGAGAATGCAAACAAATGTCAACTCAGTTAACATTAATGTATCCCAAACAAATAGCAAAACATGGCTTTAAAAGATACCCTTTAGGTTTAGGACCCAGGTGGCGTTGTGGGTTAAACCACAGAGTCTAGGGCATGCTGATCAGAAGGTCAGCAGTTCGAATCCCTGCAACCGAGTGAGCTCCCGTTGCTCGGTCCCAGCTCCTGCCCACCTAGCAGTTCGAAAGCACATCAAAGTGCAAGTAGATAAATAGGGACCGCTCCGGCGGGAAGGTAAACGGCGTTTCCGTGCGCTGCTCTGGTTTGCCAGAAGCAGCTTTGTCATGCTGGCCACATGACCGGAAGCTGTCTGCGGACAAACACTGGCTCCCTCGGCCTATAGAGCGAGATGGGCCTCTTTATCCTTACCTAGGTCGGAAACTATGTTCACAGTTTATCAAACTGCAAACCTGCTAGCATCTCTCAGGCAGACAGATATTAAAGTTCAGTTCAATTTAGACAGATGTACCGGTATATTGCAGTAATACAATGGTAAATCACTGGAGGCAAGCCTTACATTCAGAGGCTACCTTCAGCTAGAGTCAAAGCATTCCTTGTCTGCACAGAAGCCACGCAATGGAGTAATGCAAAGCAAAATCATTCCCAGGTACAGTTCCTAACTTATGTCCCTTTTTAAGGGTTGAAAGAAATGGAAGAGATGCAAATAACTGGGAGGTTGGATAGTCCTGTGTCTTCAATAGACTGTCTTCAATACTTAATACAGTGGTACCTTGGGTTACAAACACCTCGGGTTACAGGCTCCGCTAACCCAGAAGTAGTACCATACCTTGGGTTAAGAACTTTGCCCCAGGATGAGAACAGAAATTGCGTTGCGGCGGCGCAGGAGGCCCCATTAACTAAAGTGGTGCCTCAGGTTAAGAACAGTTTTAGGTTAAGGACGGACCTTTGGAATGAATTAAGTTCGTAACATTTTGTTGCAAATACTGCATATGCTTAGGAGTCTTGATGTTAGGAAAGTTATTTAACTACAGAATTCCATAGATAATGGTGAACTGGAGAATGCTATCTGCCAGTCCCCAAGAAAGAGAAGTCTGCCTGCAATTAGAGAGTTAGGGTAGGGTGTTTGCTTTGAAAACTCAGCAAGGAGCTTCAGAAACACACATTCAATCCACATCCAGCCATTAAATAACAATGTGCGCAAAATACTTATTTTGAAGAACACAAAGACACCAAGGTATGGCAGCTGCCTTTCATATGGCTCACAGTAAGTTCCTCAGAGCATATGCTATTCAGTCAGAAGTTGCACTCATTCCTAAAGTCATTAAGGGCTAATTGATATTTAAGTAAGACATTTGTTTCCATGTCAGTCAAATGAGACAGCTTCATATAAGAAAGCTCCATCTGCCAATTTTGAATTGGGATGATGCCTTCAGACATCTGTCATGTGGAGAGACAAAAGGTGCAGATGCTTCTCCCATTCAACCTAAGCCATTTCACCCAAAGACCTGTCAACACACATAAAAGGGAAGAGTTGCAGTATAAGCATAACATGGAAGCCCTTTTAAACTAGCATTTTAACATGGCTGTGGAATGGTAAGCTATTTAAGGTGAATACAATACTTTACTACAGAAAGTCAAGATAGGCCATTGCAAACAAAGTGGCCTAGCTTGCCCCTCCTCCCACTTCCATCACACCAGGCCTGGCACAGAATGTTTGGAAGCTTGGTGCAAAATGGATAAAAACTCAAAACATTTTCACTCAGAAAGAATTAATTTTAAATACAAAATATTAAAATAATATTACTGAGCAAACATTCAAATGATACTAATGTGGATTTCTATAGGATTTGATTCAATTACTAAGCAAGCAACATTCTAAGGGCTATGTTGGAAATGTATTCCTAAATGTTGCACAACATCTTCAGGAATTTGATTCAAGAGCGCAGTCTGGGAGTCTGCCAAATATCTTGTCTCTGTGACATGGTCATAAAGCCACCAAGCATCTCAAATGCCCCCATCTTCTGCACACAGCGAAAAACAGATGCATATTTGAGTATACAACCACAGCAACAATCATGAAAAATAGTTGAGAAGCTTGTTTTAATTCAGGAGTTTTCCAATTTATGAAGTCCATCAAACTCAAACTGAAAGTTCAGAATCAGCAGTTGACAGATTTTTTTCATACAATTCTGAGAGGAAAAAACTTTTCTTATTAGATATTGTGAGGGACAGGGGATATCGCGAAGTCCCTCCCCTCCTGAGTTCAAGCCCGTCCCCGAGCAAAGGGGAAAGCAGGGAGAGTTCCGATTCCAGTGGGGAAGCAGGAAGTCGTGTCCGAGGCTCAGGCAAGGTAGAGGAGCCAGGGTCCCAGGTGGGACAGGAAGGGGCAAGCAAGGGGGGAAGACCCATCCCTCCAACTCCAGAATTACGCAGGAAGAGGAGGGGCAAGAGGATGGGTCTGCCAAAGCTTTTGTGTTGGAGAAAGACGCGCCAAAAGCCATTAGGAGGTTCTGAAACCGACTGACAACATCGCTCCGTGTAAATAGCAATGACTTGAGCACTGTAAATACGCAGCACCAATAAAAGAATAAAATGCAGAGCTGCGTAGCGTCGTTACTCTGAAGTAGTCCACTCCGGCCACTGTGACAGCAACCTCCTAATCATTTTTGGGCTACTTCGGAGTTGCCGGGATGAGCGTGTCCGAGGCGGAGAAGTGGCGGCAGATCGCTGAGCAAGCCCAGCTAGAACTGCAACAGCTGTCGCTGCAGGCGCAGGGAGAATTGAAGGCAGCTAAAGAGGAGACTAAGAAGGTCCAGGACGACCGGCTACAACTTGCGGAACAGGTGAGAGAGCTCCAGGAAAAAGAGCAGCATTTAAGGGCGGTGGCGGTAGACCTCCAAAACAAGCTGGATGCAGAGAAAAACAAGGCGGGAGGGGCTCCCCAAGTCCAAGTGCTGCCAGGAAGGAGAGCAGGGACCCTTGTAAGCAAGTTCAATGGAGACCCGAAGGAGTTTCAGGGCTTTGAGACTGAGATCGTGTATGCTCTTGAGCTGCACCAGAATGAGTTCCCCGATGATGAGCACAGAGTAGCGTTTATTGTGGAACATCTCACCGGAGCAGCCAGGGAGTGGCTAAGACCATTAATCGCAACCAAGAATCCTTGCATGAAAAATGTCCAACAATTTCTAGAAGGTTTGAGGACGATGTATTCGTCCGATAGTCATTTGGACCAGACTAAGGAGGAACTGCATAATTTACGCCAAGGAAATATGACAGTTCGCGCATATTGGGCGAAATTCACCATGCTGGTGCACAGACTGGGGTGGGTTTTGGATTCGCCTCCCATGCAAGCTGCGTTTTACTTGGGTTTGAGCGAGGAGGTGAAGGATGAACTCTCGAGAGGTCCAAAGCCCAGTACTATGGATCAGCTGAGCAAAGCAGCTCTGGCGGTGGGGGTGAGGCAGGAATCCCGGTGGAACGACAAGCAAGCGACGCGCGCAAAGCGGGCTTGGTTCCCACGGTCGCAGGAGAAGCCACTCCCTCAACAACCCTTTCAGGCCACGCCTGGAGCCAGCCAGGACCAGGAGCCCATGCAGATTGATAGCGCGCGCGCGCGGGCTTTTCAAACCCCAGCGGCGCCAAGACGCAAGGAGGGAAGGGGCGGGAATTGCTTTCTCTGCAACTCACCCCAGCATCTCGTCAGAGACTGCCCACATCGCAGGGAGTGGCAAGGAAAGGCGGGAACGGTGGTGCCCTCCCCCACTGACGCAGCACCACAGCAGGGAAACGGGAAAGCCTGGCTGCAGGAGACAAGGGGCAGCAGCCAGGCACAGTCAGCAGACAACAGCCCCAGCCCGCCCACCCGCACAGCGAGGTGCAGAGCCAGCCCACCCCTCCCAGAGCAGGAGTGGTTCTAGAAGTGACGCTAACGCTCCCAAATGGCTATCCCCTGACGGTCCTCGCCTTAATTGACAGTGGGGCGTCCGCCAACTTCTTCTCGAGAAGCTTTGCAGAAGAGCACCAAATCCAGCTTTTGCAGTTGGATTTTCCTCTGCACGTAGCAACCATTGACGGCAGGGAGCTGCTGGGAGGGGCCATCACACATCAAACCCCCCCCATGAGAATGACGGTGGGAAGGCACTCAGAGACACTGGCGTTCAACGTCACCACCATCTCAGACCCCCCCATCGTCTTGGGCATGAGCTGGCTGGCGCGCCACGACCCCTCCATCAGTTGGCACCAGAGGTGCATCACGTTTGGGTCAGACTTTTGTCTGGAACATTGCATGCAGCACCAACCAGGGGAGGGGCCTCCGATAGCCACGGTGGCCACCATGCATATCAAAGGGGGTGAGGCAATACCCAAGCAGTACTGGGACCTGCAGGAGGTCTTCAGCGAAGCGGAGTCCGACCACCTACCCCCGCACAGGCCTTTTGACTGCCAGATCAACCTGGTGCCAGGGGCGACGATACCCCCAGCCAAGCTGTACGCCATGTCAGACCAGGAGCTGGAGGATCTGCGCGCTTTCATCGACAAGAACCTCAAGCGGGGGTTCATAAGGGAAAGCAAGGCAGCAGGGGGCAGCCCGGTCTTCTGGGTGGACAAGAAAGACACGCAACAGCGCCGTCTTGTGGTGGACTTTAGACGGCTGAATTCGGTGACAGAGCCCGTGGCTTTCCCCATGCCCAGAGTGGATGATCTCCTGACAGCGGCACGCAGGGGCAAGATTTTCACCAAGCTGGACCTACGGGGGGCGTACAACTTGATCAGGATCCGGGAAGGAGATGAATGGAAAACCACGATGTTCACGCCTCTGGGCTCTTTTGAATAGCTGGTGATGCCCTTCGGTTTGCAAGGGGGCTCAGCATGCTTCCAGGCCTTCATGCACCACGTCCTGGGGTCCCTCCTCTTCAGGAAATGCTTGGTCTTCCTAGATGACATCCTTATCTACTCGAATGACCCGGTGCAGCATGTGAAAGATGTCAGAGAGGTGTTGCAACGCCTGAAGGAGAACCACCTGTATGTGAAGCTGGAGAAGTGCAAGTTTCACACCAAAGAGGTGGACTTCCTGGGCTACAAGCTGTCAGACAAGGGGCTGGCGATGGACAAGGACAAGGTGCAGGCCATCCTGGACTGGCACAGCCCCAGGACGCGCAAAGATGCCCAACGCCTACTAGGCTTCGCTAACTTCTACAGGAAGTTCATCAAGAACTTCTCTCGCGTTACGGCTCCCATCACGGACTGCCTGAGAGGCAAGCAGAAGTTCAAGTGGACACCAGAGGCGCAAGCAGCGTTCGAAAGCCTCAAGAGAGTGTTCGCCTCAGACCAAAACCTGTTCCATGTGGTGCAGGACGCGCCCCTACGCATTGAGACAGATGCTTCTGAAAAAGCTGTGGGCGCAATTTTGTTGCAACTGGACGCCAACAGGGAGTGGAGACCCTGTGCCTTCTTCTCCAGGAAGCTGACACAGCCTGAACGCAACTACACAGTGTTTGATAGGGAACTTCTTGCGATCTACGCTGCGTTCCAGCACTGGCGACACTTCCTGGTGGGCGCAAAGCACCCCATCCAGGTGTGCACAGACCACAAGAACCTGGAGTTCTGGAGAACTGCCAGGGTGCTCAACCAGCGGCAGATACGGTGGGCAGAGTTCTTCTCGAACTTCAACTTCTCCATCCACTACATCCCGGGGGAGCAGAATGTCAGGGCGGATGCCCTCTCCCGCAAGCCAGAGTACATGGAGGAGGAGGCGCCACCAGCCCCAAGGCACATTTTCCCCCCGTCGGCATGGTCCTGCGGAGCAGCTGTGGTGAGCGAGGCAGAACTCACAGCACTGACGGCAGCGGATGAATTTGCCAACCGCATCTTCAGAGAACTGAGAGGGGGGAGGGAGCAGGCAAAAGACTTTGCAGAACGCAGAGGGCTGCTTTTCTACAAGGGTGCGCTGTACCTGCCCACCACCCAGCTTCGACGTACGGTCCTCAAGCAGATGCACGACAACCCTACAGCGGGGCATTTTGGAAGGGACAAAACCGCTCACCTAGTCATGAGACACTTCTGGTGGCCAGGGGTGCGGGAAGATGTTCGAGACTATGTAAGGGGCTGTACCACCTGCCAGCGGGCGAAGGTGGTCAGAGCAGCGCCACCAGGGTTGCTGGAGCCCTTAGCCACACCACACAGGCCGTGGGAAGTGGTGTCCATGGACTTCATCACAGATCTGCCTTCGTCCAGGGGTAAGACTGCAGTGTTGGTGGTGGTGGACCTTATGTCCAAAATGTGTCACTTTATACCGTGTGCCAGGGCAGTCTCGGCAGAAGAGACAGCCAAACTGTTTGTTGATCACATTTTCAGACTGCATGGATTACCTTTAAGGGTTATTTCGGATCGTGGCCGCCAATTTGTTTCCAGGTTCTGGCGGCGGCTCATGAACCTCCTGCAGGTGGAGGTCAGCTTGTCGACGGCTAGACACCCGCAGACCAACGGACAAGCGGAGAGGGTCAACGCCATTCTGCAGCAGTACCTGAGATGCTACGTCAGCCAGCGGCAAACGGACTGGGTGGATCGCTTGCCACTAGCAGAATTTGCCTACAACAATGCAGTGCACGTCTCCACAGGGGTGTCGCCCTTTAAGGCCAATTACGGGCGCGACCTCAGATCTTTCCCAGAGAGGGAGAGGGAGGAGGAGGAGGAGGAGGGCCCACAGGCTGAGGATTGGGCAGAGGAACTGGAGACGGTGCACCAGCAGCTCAGAGAACACTTGGAGAGGGCCAAGGAAGCGTACAAAAAGGGGGCAGATCGCCACAGGCGACAAGGGGAGGTCATCAGGGTGGGGGACAAGGTGTGGTTGTCCTCGGAGGGCCTTCCCACCAGAGGGAGGTGCAAAAAGCTGGCACCCAAAAGGCTGGGCCCCTTCACGGTCACGCAACAGGTAAACCCGGTGGCATACAGGCTGGCACTGCCAGAGGACATGAGGGTGCATCCAGTGTTTCATAGATCGCTGCTGTCGCCGTACAGGGAAAGCAGCAGGCTCCGAGACAGCGAACAAACCCCCGAGGGAGGGGGGGAGAGGGAAGGCAGGGAGCAACTCAATGAGGCCACGGCCATCCTGGATTCAAGGTGGGGGGTGGGGGGACTGGAGTACCTCATGGCATGGGAGGACGCTCCACCGTCCCAGAATGAATGGGTCCCAGCCACTCAGATACAGGAGGAATTCTTGGTGGAAGAATTTCACGCCCTCTTTCCCCACAGACCCAAGCCCTGGCACATGGAAAGGGAGGGGGAGGAGGAGGAGGCACGGGAGAGCAGCTCACCATGGCGCTGGGAAGCGGAGTTTGAGGAACCAGAGGATGAGGTATGGGTGTCACCGAGATCCACCCAGTCAGAGGAAGGAGCAGATTGGCAGAACGTTTTTACCCCCACCAGCTCTGACGCCACGGACTTTTTGGGATTCCCGTCCGCCCAGGCGGAAGGGGGGGGCTCGCAGGACTGGGGGGAGGTATTCACACCAACGGGCTCGGAGAGCACTGAGTTCTTAGGCTTCCAGTCGTCACCGACACATGGGGGGGGCCTGGGGAGGGGTGAAGGAGAGCTTGGGAGGGGGGTGGATGTGAGGGACAGGGGATATCGCGAAGTCCCTCCCCTCCTGAGTTCAAGCCCGTCCCCGAGCAAAGGGGAAAGCAGGGAGAGTTCCGATTCCAGTGGGGAAGCAGGAAGTCGTGTCCGAGGCTCAGGCAAGGTAGAGGAGCCAGGGTCCCAGGTGGGACAGGAAGGGGCAAGCAAGGGGGGAAGACCCATCCCTCCAACTCCAGAATTACGCAGGAAGAGGAGGGGCAAGAGGATGGGTCTGCCAAAGCTTTTGTGTTGGAGAAAGACGCGCCAAAAGCCATTAGGAGGTTCTGAAACCGACTGACAACATCGCTCCGTGTAAATAGCAATGACTTGAGCACTGTAAATACGCAGCACCAATAAAAGAATAAAATGCAGAGCTGCGTAGCGTCGTTACTCTGAAGTAGTCCACTCCGGCCACTGTGACAGATATGATGATACAATACACTACTAAAAAGTTGTTTTAAGTTTAAATTAAGTATGACACTATCATACTAAACTGGAATTTCTAAAGCAAAGTCTCTATACTACTACAGCTCTCCTTCATTTTATATTGTCTTCCAAAATACGAGGGTTTTGTGTGTGTGTACGTATTTGATAAAGTATTAGAAGCTGATGCTCCAATGCAAACATTTATCTTAATCAAACAAACTAGAGACAGACAGAATGAAACCCAGAGGCAAAAAAACTCTGTAAAAAAAATCAATCTGTTCCAGTCGTTTGACATACAAACAGCCTTTGTGGACACACTGCCAGATACTGATTTCATCTTGGATAAGAATGTAAAGTTTCATATTCAGCAAGTTTCTGCATTGAATCTGAACTCCTCCCAACGCATAAGAAAGCTAACCCACAAATTTGCTATGTTACTATTGCCAGCAGAAGAAATCCAACAATCTCTGGAGAGAACAACTCTCTCCATGAGTATTATAAAACCCAACAAACATCACATAGCAATAGATTAATTCAAGCCTATCAGAGATCAGAACTATGATACCACAGTCAAACATGTATGTCTCTATACCCTGATATATTAGCAGATGGAAAGTATGTCTCTGAACAGTGGTGGCTGCAAGGGATCACAAGCTATTGGACCCATGTTCTGCCTATGCACTTCTCAAAGACCACTTTGAAAATAGAACGGTGGGCTATTTGGGCATGTGTTCTGATTCAGAAGGTATCCTCTTATGTTCTATATATAATGCAGCAACAATATTACGGTATGTGTTTCTTCACCCTAAGATCCCAGGGCAGGTTACAACAGTCAAATACCACATTGAAAAGTTTGAAACCACTTACAATAATAAAAATAAGATGGGACCTAAAAATATACACCTCAAGTGTGAAAAAGGATAAAGAGGTGCATCTCCAGCATCTATAAGTATAATGAAGGTGCAATACACACCTTTGTTGGGAGGAAATTTTAAGGCTTAAAGGCTGCCACAGATAATGCCCTCTGCTGGGCTGCCACCACCCTGAGCCTCTGGGTGCAGAGTTGAATTCAACCAAGAGTTGAATTTTGAAGCTCAAAGCTAGAGTTTCATGCTCTTACAACCCTGCCTATTTCCCTTACACTTTATTAATCTGTAGCAATAATCTACTTTTCTATCTCTGCAAATGGCTATGTTTATCGGAAACATAACTGAGTCAAGTACTCTGTAGTCAGGATTTTACAGCTTCCTTGAGTGGAAATTATTGCCATTACGCAGTTCTCCTCTAAAGAGGAAGTGCAACTTGACAGATCATGTACAGAGGCAGCTTGCTTAAGTCATGATATAATTGCATAAAATCTCTTGAAAGTTGATCAATGGTTACCACCAAATAAGTATAATATGCAGGAGTCAATTCATACATTCAGTTGTAATTCATCAAGTACTGAGCAGTCAGGTGACTTACTTGCATGCGTACACTGTCTTTTAGGCTCCCAACAAAATTTTCTAAACAGCATACCAGTAGAGTTTGGGCATGGTCTGGCATTCAGATAAATTAAGAAAAAGAACAACAAAATCTTAAGTGAAGTTCTTCTTATCTGGAACATTTCTAAAGGCAGCCTCATGCCACATTGGCAGTGCTGCCTTTAGTGCATAGAAAACTTACAAATCTAGACATGATGGCAAATTTATCCAGGGAACCATTGACCTTCAATTAATAAATGTCTCAACTATTTTTGAAGACATTCAAAATATTTAGGTGGCATAGTCATGCTCTAAGATTATATCCCTCGGAGGAATTTTCATATACGGCACTAAAAATGCCTTATAGTTTCTTTCCTGTCTGTGCTTATAAGAATTCTATCTTACCTGAGAAAACCAGCTAAATAAACTATTTAAAATCAAATGCACATTTCAGCAATTGGAGGTGTTACTATCAAATAGCTATACAGGAAAACACAAGCACGTGTGACATGAACACATGTGCTTCAACAGAAAGACAGAACTGTACACAATAAAGGTTTCACCATGTAGGAACTCAAATTTACTTAAGCATGGTAATTAAAACTCAAGAACAATCAGTGTTCAAGAACAATCTCAAAGTGTTGGAGCGTCAAATGCCAATGTATATTCCTATCCTGACAAAACATAAACCAGCAGGGCCAGAAAACCACAGAGCCTCAGAACACAAGAAGACTCCTGCTTATGCTTGGTTCCCTACAGCTAGTTAGTGCTTAATATAACACCCAGTTTGAGCAGTTTTTCTTGTGGTTTCTTCCATTTCCTGAGCATTTTAGTACACTCAGCATTCAAAAACTTTAGTTAGCAAACAGTTACTATGGCAGTTCCCTGACAAACATAAGAACACCCTTCCCTGAATCAACTGTTTCCTCAAAGGGAGCTCAGCTGAGGAAGGCTTGTTTAGGGAGCCATTATTCACTCAATGAGTGAATGTTGTGGTAGCAGAATCTTTTTGGGAATTTCAACCTAGGAATGGGCCCATTGAAAGTAAAAACCTTTCATTTGGAGAACACAGCAGTCTGTTAGAACAGGCCCATCTATTCCAACACCCTGTTCTCACAATGGTCATCCAGATACCCATTAGGAGAAGCTGAGCACTAAAGCACTCTTTCCCTTGTGATTGCCAGCAACTGGGATTCAGAGGTATACTTCCTCCAACAGTAGCTAGTAGTCATTGGTAGCATTATCCTCCATGAATCTGTATAATCCTATTTTAAAGCCATCCAAGTTTATCACCATCATGACATATTGTGGGAGCAAACTCCAAGAAAGTGCCATAGCTTAGAGGTAGAGCACATACTCTGTATACAAAAGATCTGAAATTCAATTCCTGGCATCTCCAGGTAGAGCTGAAACGGGCTCCCACCTGAAAATCTGGAAAGCTGCTGCATGAGCTCAATGGTCTGCTTGGTATAAGGCAGCTTCCTATAAAGGACCTTGGCGGGGCTGCTTCAGAGTAGCCTATGTAGAGCCACCAGATATTCCTGGAACTACAGCCATGCTGGCTGGGGCTGTTGAGAGTTGTAGTCCAGGACCAGCGACATCTAGAGAGCACAACCTTGGGCATTCCTGATCCCAATAATGTGGTCTTGATGTCTTGCCTGCTTGTGATTTAATTGTCTACTGTTTGGCAGAACTGTTTGTAATGTTGTTTTTAAAAAGTATTTCAAAAAACACCTGTAAAATGCCCTAGCACTGAATGAGTTGCAGTTTCAAGGAAAGCTGCCTGATTCATTGAAATTAGTTTCATGCTCCGGCACCGGGGGCGGGGCTGGCATACGTTCTCGGGGCGTGGCGCCCGCCATGGCGCCCTCGGGATCACGCTGCCCGGGGCGGAGCGCCCCCTTTGCCCCTCACTTCCTATGCCCCTGCTTCTTAGCAGCTACTCAAACAGTGAAATAAAATTGTACAAGTTAAAACCAAGTCCTGCAGGTTGATCAGAGGTTCATTATGACTGTTCCTACTTCCTTATCACTTATGGTAACCTCTGGTCATGAAAATGCTCTGGCATTATAGCAGTTTTCATTGTTTAAATGCTCTGATGTATCTGCTTTAAAGCGGGGTACATACCAGCGTTTTTAATATTGTATAACCAACAAAAGAAATAATAATACCCTAATGAAAAAGTGTTACTCTATTCTCACTTTTCAAACAATAGATTACAAGCACCACTATGTCCTGTGCCTCAAACAGCTGGGCACAGTTACAGTCCAATCTCAAGTGGCCATATCCCCAGCCATGGGGATGCCCCTTGCGAATGACCTGGAGAACTTGAAAAAGATCCAATTTGTGGACAGGGCCTTTGAGAATGTGTTCCACGCCCAGGGCAACAATTGCTCTGCCATCATGGAGAATATACCGGTACATCTCAGAAGGAGGACCTCACTCCAAGGAAGAAAAAAATTATTCATTCGGTTGGACCCATTCTGGAAAGTGACCAGTGTAAAATCAGTTTTTTAAAAAGGATCCAAGCTGATTAGCTTAACATCAGTTCTAGGTAAATTGTTAAATATAAAATTTACGAAGCATAAGAATGAGTCTTTCATCAATATGGCTTCAGCAAAGGTAAGTCCTGTCTCGTTAACCTTTCAGCGTGACAAGAAGCATGTGAATGGAAGTGATCCCCATATGGATCAATAACTTTTAATAACAGGAAACCAAATGTGTAATAATAAATGTGCAACTCTCACAATGGAGGGATGCAAGGTGTAGAGTCACCAAAGGATATCTGGCAGGATCAATGCTATTTTAAAATTCATAAATGACCTACAGTGTCATTGTGTGAAGGGCTCCAAAAGGAACTCTCCAATTTTGGGAAAACGGGAAATAAAATGCCAATTGTAACTCAAGGTAAATAAGTCAAAAGTGAGTTATACTGGAGGGGGGGTGTCTGAATTTATGAATTTCACATGCATGCAGCATTAGGCTAAACTGTGACTTAATGTGAATGAGCGACTGAGGTCATTGCACTCCTCCCATGCTCCTGCTGCCATCATGATACCCAGGCTATTCCATGGTTTGGCTTAGTGTTATATACAAACCCTGAATCAATCATGGTGTGCCTCAGTCCAGACAAACCACAAGCGTAATGAAGGTTTGTTCTCAGCTTACCGCTTGCAGTTTCTCTGGGTGAGACAATCCACAAGCCCAGATTCAGATGTAATGTTAAGATGAACCATGGCTTAGTCCTAGGTAGCAGGGCAGAAGGAGAAGTACTGGGACCACAGTGTTTGCTTCAGGAACCTGCACAGTTGCTTGTTTGCACTACACTGTCATGTGCAACAACTGCAAAAAGGGCAAATTCCATGCTAGGAATCACTACAAAAAAATTTGAATATAATACTGCCAATATTGTAAAGTCTTTATACAAATATTATGATGTAACCCTACTTAGAATATTGTATACAGTCCTAGTTGCAGTACAGTGGTACCTCTAGTTGTGGACATGATCCATTTCGGGGTGCTGTTCGCACCCCGAAAAGTCCGCAACTAAAGCAGCGCTTCTGCACAAGCATGATAGAGCGCTTCTGCGCGTGCGGAGAAACCAGGAAGTATACACTTCCGGGTTTGCCGCGCTCACAAGCTGAAAAGACGCAACATGAACCTAACGCAACACGATGTATGACTGCAAATCAAAAAATACACTGTAGAGCTGGAAAAGGGCAAACAAAATTATTAAGGTGCTCAGACTATTTCCCCATAAGCACAGGTTACAATATTTGGAACTTTGTTGTTTATCAAAAAAGGGCAAGTAAGAGAAATCATAGTACAGTAGAGGTATATCAAATTATACATAGTGTGAAGAGTTTTACTTTTTTTCTCCCTCTCTCATAACACTATGTTTTCTTCATGTCCTTCTTGTGGGTTCCCCTTGGGAAGTAGATGGTGGACAATATGAACCTTTGCTTTGATCTAGCAGAACTCTACTTCTCTTTTGTTCTTAGTGCTCAGCCCTATGCTTATGGTCAGGCCAGACAGGAACTATGCCTGCCCCTGGTGTTAGGCAGGCTTTAAAAATATAATTTTTTCTCTTTGATTCCTCACACCTTATATGGGAGACAGGAAGTTTCACATTACCCACTCTGAACTATCAGAATAAGGCAGGTCCGCAAAATGTTTAACCTGCCAATCTGTCATAGCAGCCATTCAATAGGGTCTATCAAGGGCTCAGTCAACTCCCTTTTTTGGATACAGCCTGACAGCATAGCATTAAGCAGGTAGTTGAACACACTATTTAGCCAGTGAGCTACAGGCTTTTTTTTTTTAAGGAAACAAGACTCAAAACCTGGCCATATAATGTATTCTAAATCAGTCTCAGAACTGTCACCTAGATGTTACAAGTTTCTATTAGAGGTAGCCAATGTGATGTCCTCCAGATATTGTTGGACTTCAACTTCCATCAGCCCCAACTAGCATTGCCAACAATATCTGGAGGGCACCATGCTTGCTACCTGCATCAATGCGAAAGTGTTTCAAGTGTTTCAGGAGGAGAGAGCAGACAGAACAAATTAACTTGTGAAGCTGGACTTGAGCATATAAACACCTAGCAATATGGGCATCCTGCGAGATAGCACATAAAGGATAGTTGAACA
The DNA here is from genome assembly GCF_963506605.1 of Zootoca vivipara. Lineage (NCBI taxonomy): Eukaryota > Metazoa > Chordata > Lepidosauria > Squamata > Lacertidae > Zootoca > Zootoca vivipara. Next base: position 5,505,410 of record NC_083289.1, on the reverse strand, counting down.
GAGTAACTAGCAACCACTCATGGTATGTAACAAAAGTATCAACTAGTGGTAAAGTTCGAATCCATCACTATCTTCCCCATTTTGGCTATCAGAGTAAAAATGATTCCAGTCGTCCACTGTATCAGAGCTCCTGCACAGCTAGACAAGTTCCCGTGGCCAGTTTTGACTGCTTTTCACCTAGGTCAGATTCTCCTTCACATCATGCCACAACCGTAGACTGAGGGCACATCTTATGTCATTTCAAACGACATAATTTCTGTACAAGACTGAGTAGTTTTAGGCACTTTATAAATAATGCTAGTGGAAGTCGGTGGAAGGGTTCTCACTAGTGCAACAGCACGTTTCCCACCTCCTCTCTCCTCCCCAAAATCTGCTCAGGAGCACTCACAGAACAGCTTGCAGGAGGATCATTCCAACCTTGCGTCTTAACAGTGTGACAAATTCCTCCCTATGTCCCCAAACAAATGCCTATTCCAACCCTCCGCCCCGCCCAACAGGGGCCAAGATGACATTTGATGATGGCGACATTTCTAGGCGTGTCAAACAGTTTAAGAGATGCACTCCAAGAGTGTCAAAAGGGTGGCGGGGTCGTTGGAAAGAGCGCTTTCCAAGGCAGTGGAAAGCGGGTTAGCCTAACGGACCTGTTTCTCTCCGGGGCAGCAGAGTAGGTGTGCGTTCGTGCGCGCCTCTTCAGGGGCGGGAAGGGGCCACCTTCAGGTCCGGGGCGGCCATCTGAGAAAAGGGTCCCGTCTCAACGCTGCGGCAGCGAGAGCATCCTCGCCTAAAAGGCGCTCTCCGCCTTCCAACCACCTCTGCGCCCCCGCAGCATAAATCCCCGTAACAAAGCGGTGAAGGGGTGGCGGCAGAAGAGCGGAAAGGAAGAGAAGAAACCCGCGTCACGGGCCGGAGACTCGCGCAGGGCCCGCTCCTCTCACGCCCCCTGCTCCGGATAAACGCCTCCGCGGCCCCGCCGAAGCCGAACCCCAATTGCAACATAACGGGGACCGGGAAGGAGGCGGAATCGGAGGGCGGGAACGATGTCGCGCGAATAAACCCCCACAATTCTACAATCAAAAAACGGTCTGAGAGATAAGGCGGGGGGGAGGAGGAGGAAGGGAAATGGAAACGGAAACCGGCTCGCTCGCTGGCGGCGACGCCCGCCTAAGTGGCCCCGGAAGACCCAGCCGGCCCGCCGCAAGAGGGTCGGGCCTGCGCTCCTTGAGACGGGGAATCCGCCCCCCGCCCAGAGGCGTCTGCCTGAGGAAGCGCCCCTCAGGAGGAGGCCGAGGCCGCCGCCGCCGCCGCCCCGCCTCACCGATGGTGGAGATGAAGGTGGTGTTGAAGGCGTCCTCGCTGAAGCGGAAGAGCAGGCAGGTCTTGCCCACGCCGGAGTCGCCGATGAGAAGCAGCTTGAAGAGATAGTCGTAGGTCTTCGCCATCTTCGCTCCGACTGGCGGCCGGGAGCCGGAGGGGAGGGGGAACTAGCAGGAGGGAGGCGAACAGGAAGGGGCGGGGCGGCGGGGCCCCTCCTTCTCCCTCCCTCCAGCGTTTGCCGCCCGCGCAATGGCCTCTGGGAGTCGTGGTTTTTTCTGTTGGACTTCTTCAGTTTTTCTTGTAGGAAGCGATCGCGATCGACCCTGTCGGTCCCGTTGAAATCCCAGGCTCCAAAGCGGGAGGGAGGAGGCCTGGCCGGGATGGACGGCGGGCAGTGCTGGGGAAGGGATTGCTCCTGGTTCACACTGAAGCCATACATGTACATATTATTTAGTAATATATTGCAAAGTCAGAAATGTCAACAAACTGCTAATTGCTGAATAGTGATTGTCCAGTTATATTTTGGAGGGGGACATAATAATTAATAAAGACGTATCATTATCAATAAAAGTATATAATTCAAATAATTTTGATCTGCATTGTCATTGCACTGTTGTAGTTAGATTTGTTTCCTACAAGATATGAAATTCACCGCCTGTTACAATCTAAAAGAAAATACACTAAAAATGATGTACAGGTGGTACCAAACACTGGAAAAAATTGCCAAAATGTTTAAAAATAATTCGGGTGTATGTTGGAGATGCAAAGGAGAAAAAGGATCCATGATACATATGTGGTGGAGCTGCCCAAATATAAGTAATTATTAGAATTTGATATATGAGGAGTTGAAAAAAATATTAGAAAGTACATTCAGGAAAAAGCCGGAGATATTTTTATTAAATTTATTACCAGAAGAAATTAAAACAACAAAAAGAATATTACTCATGTTTGGAGTATAGTGGCCGTGAGAATTCTAATAGCCAGAAACTGGAAATCAGACAAAGTACCAAATATAACAGATTGGCAAACATTGATGGTAGAATATATCCAATTAGCAACAACATCAGCAAGAATAAGAGGACAAACAAGACAAAAAGCAAAGAAGGAATGCGAGATGTTTGAAGAATATTTATCAAAACATGGTATACTGAAATCTCTAATAGCAGGATTAGGCTGAATCTGGTTTATTTTTGTATGGAAATTATATTAAGCTGTTAATATATTTTTGAATGTGCGATAATCCAGGAAAAATATGAATTACAGGCTGGATAATTGGAAGAACAATTTCTTTTCTTCGTCTTTTTTTGTTTTTTAAAGTCATTTGATGACATTTTCCTTTTTTTTCTTTTGTATTTTTATTTTTATCCTTATTTCTATTCTTGTCTTTTTCATTTTTTGTGTTTCTGCAATGGGGTGTTTTTGTTGTTGTATATTGTATGGCGAAAGTTTGTATGTATGATGCTTGTAATTACATTCTTTTTAAAACAATAAAGATATTTTCTTTTTAAAAAAAGTTTCCTGTGTGACACTTTGAGTGCAAATGTATTCATTTGTTTAAAATGTTTTTTAAAAAATAATAATTAAAAAGCAAGCCCAAAAAGTGGCACTCAGAGTGGTATAAAAAGAAAAGGAGTCCCTGTCTTCAGACTTATGGTTGAAAAGACATGATAGAAGAAAAAGTGTTTGGAAGGGAGGAGAAAAAGCAAACTCAATCAACGTTTCTTACTTACATGATTCTTATAAGTGCCACTTACAAAAGAAAAATTTTGCCCAAGGAGCCAAGTAGACAGATATAATGGCTGCTGATGGAGCTGGTTTTACAGTAGGGCGGCCGGAGAGCCTCTGCAGTCCCATCCCAAAATGTGTTTGTGGGAAATGCTGTTGGGGCGGACTTTGGTAATACGACACCCTGAGCGAAGACAAAATTTGCCCTCTCCCAATATTTCTTATTTTCATAATAAATAAGTACAGTTACTTTTTAATGGATCTTCTCAGTAGCTGCCCATTTAAATACAGAATTAAACATTATTACTACATACGGTATTACTATTATAATTTTTCGACCCCTCAGCTCAACACCCTGTGCAAAGGAACTGTCCACACCACCTTAAATCTGATGCTGATGCTCTGGTATACAAATAAACTTAAGGTTGAATTCAACTAACTTTTACTTAGAGTAGTCCCACAGACACTAATTAATATAACTTAATAAATGACATTAATTTCAGTGTGTTTGAGTAAATATTATTCGAATATAACTCATTATAATTCATTTGTTTTGAGATTTTCTAAGAGACAGTACACAATTAAAATACAAAAACCCAACTTTTATAAAAGATCAGAAGGCAGTCCTATATCCAGAGGTTTTTAATGTTTGATGTTTTATTTTGTTGCCTATAGTGCCTAAGCTCCATGGAGAGGAGCATGCAATAAAAACAAATTAAAGTGAAAAATACAAAGGAGCAGGAAACAGAATGCATTTAAATTTAAGAAGATAGTGTTTTGCTTAGACCCTGGATCTTTGCCTTCTTCCAAGTTGTAAACATATAATTGAACTAACCTTTGTTCCTATTATCTTTTGCGTATGAAAATGGATCGTGGCAAATGAACTTTGTGTCAGCCAGCACATTTGCTGTGTAATGTAAGCTATTGTGCCCTCTTGCCTATTTTTCACTACATGTTATTTATCTGTGTCATTGTTCAATTTCTATAATTTTAAAACACTCTCCTTTTTTAAGTTAAGAGATAGTGGCTCAGCCTGTTCATTTTCAGAAAGCCTGTTTCTGAAAAATAAGTTATGTCAGACTAATCTGATCTCATTTTTTGACAGAATTACAAGCCTGGTAGATGAAGGGAACACTGTGGATGTAGCCTATCTTGATTTCAGCAAGGCCTTTGACAAGGTGCCCCATGATATTCTTGCAAAGAAGCTGGTAAAATGTGGGCTAGAGTCAATGCTACCATTCAGTGGATTTGTAACTGGCTGAGTGACCGAACCCAAAGGGTGCTCATCAATGGCTCCTCTTCATCCTGAAGAGAAGTGACTAGTGGAGTGCCACAGGGTTCTGTCTTGGGCCCAGTCTTATTCAACATCTTTAGCAATGACTTGGATGATGGGCTTGAGGGCACCCTGATCAAATTTGCAGATGACACCAAATTGGGAGGGGTGGTTAATACCCCAGACTCCAGAGGACAGGATCACACTTCAAAATGACCTTAACAGATTAGAGAACTGGGCCAAAGCAAACAAGATGAATTTTAACAGGGAGAAATGTAAAGTACTACACTTGGGCCAAAAAAATGAAAGGCACAAATACAGGATGGGTGACACCTGGCTTGAGAGCAGTACATGTGAAAAGGATCTAGGAGTCTTGGTAGACCACAAACTTGACATGAGCCAACAGTGTGATGCAGCAGCTAAAAAAGCCAATGCAATTCTGGACTGCATCAATAGGAGTATAGCATCTAGACAGGTGCGGTGCTAGGGCTTTTTGCGCCCTAAGCAAACACTTTCTGGCGCCCCCGGGCGCATGCGTCATGACGCAAGCACGCCACTGATGCCCCTGCATCCCCTCCATTGGTGCGGGAGGAGCGCGGGCCAAGGGGGGAGCTCGGCGCCCTCCCGTCTGTGGAGGGGACGCTTTGAGCTCCTCAGCGTCGGCGCTCTCCTCTGAACAGCTGAAAGGCAGGCGAGGCGGCCCCAGGCTCACGCTCCCCCTGCGTGCCTCCGGAGCTTCGCGCCCGGAGCGCGAGCTTGGGGCCGCCTCGTCGCGCCTCTCAGCTGTTCAGTTGAGGCGGCCCCAGGCTGCCTCTCCCTGCGTGAAGCTCCGGAGGCGCGCGGGGATCGCCGGGAGCGCGAGCCTGGGGGGGGGCTGCCTCCTCCCGCTCTCTGCTCTGCTGCAGCCTGCAAGACCCTGCTGATCATGCTGGCTGGCGGGCCCCGCTCGCCCTTCTGCCGCTGCCGCTTCTCTGCCGCTCCCCGCGCACCTCCGTAACTTCTCGCCGCGAACGCGAGCCTGGGGCAGCCTCGCCCACCTTTCAGCTGTTCAGAGGAGGCGGCCCCAGGCCCATGCTCCCCGCGCGCCTCCGGATAGCGGCCTGAGGCAGCACCAGCGGGCGGCGGGCGGCCTGGTCAGCGCCCCCTTCATTTTGGCGCCCTAGGCCGTGGCCTAGTTCGCCTAAATGGAAGCGCCGGGGCTGCATCTAGATCAAGGGAAGTAATCGTACCACTGTATTCTGCTCTGGTCAGATCTCATCTGGAGTACTGTGTCCAGTCCTGGGCACCACAGTTCAAGAAGGATTCCGACAAGCTGGAACGTGTCCAGAGGAGGGCAACCAAAATGGCCAAAGGCCTGGACACGATGCCTTATGAGGAACGGCTTAGGGAGCTGGGTATGTTTAGCCTGGAGAAGAGAAGGTTAAGGGGTGATATGATAGCCATGTTCAAATGTATAAAAGGATGTCATATAGAGGAGGGAGAAAGGTTGTTTTCTGCTGCTCCAGAGAAGCGGACATGGAGCAATGGATTCAAACTACAAGAAAGAAGATTCCACCTAAACATTAGGAAGAACTTCCTGACAGTAAGAGCTGTTCGGCCGTGGAATTTGCTGCCAAGGAGTGTGGTGGAGTCTCCTTCCTTGGAAGTCTTTAAGCAGAGGCTGGACAGCCATCTGTCAGGAAAGCTTTGATGGTGTTTCCTGCTTGGCAGGGGGTTGGACTGGATGGCCCTTGTGGTCTCTTCCAACTCTATGATTCTATGATTTATAAACAAAGAGAAAGTGGTCAAGGCAATTCTGCTTCTTCATTTCAGTGCCCAAATGGGGGGTTGGGGTTGGGAGTAATTAAAGAGAACCTTTCGAGTGGTTATTAATCAGATTACTGCTAAAATGGTCTGACAATGGAGCACTAAAACTAAATAGGTTGTTTTAGACAAACATAAGTAATCAGATTGAGGAAAACCACCCCCACCACTATGAATAATGATTTAAAAATAACACTAGGCTTTGATAAATGTTCACACCATCAGACTGGAATAGCCTAAGAACAAAATAAATTTATCTGAGTCTCCTCTATATTTCTCATTTGCAATTAGGAGCTGGAAACAGACTCATAAGGCAGCTGTTTATTTGATTAGCTCTAAAGAAGGATTCAAGATAGTACTATATTTTTCTGCTTTGTTTACGTAGATAGTTAGCTGCTTGCCTCCTCTCTTTCCTGGGCTGATGGAACCCCAGATGAAATTTTGTTCTAGTCCTATCAAAATGTATTATAAGAAATAGAGACCCCTTAAATCACTCTACTGGAATATTATATAAATGTCCCTATATGAATATGCAGGTGCTCCATAATAATGGCAATGTCTTTGTATGGGGCCAGCTTTATTATGTCCCTGAACACTCCCAGAGTCCTTGAAATCTGCTTTTCAAATGACTAAAAGAAATCTGGAGGGTGGATGGCAGCTTGAGATTGAATCCTGACAACACAGGACTGTTGAGCGGGTGTGTGGACTCCCTGGTTGTGAACGGGTAACCGTGCCTTTGAAAAGCCAAAACACCCTTCTCCAAACCATAAAGCTTCAGCTCCTAGATAGTCTCGAGGAAGTGGGCGTACCCGCAGAGGCACAAGGGGCGGTGATTCTCGCGTGCGTCACGTGCCTGTGTTTTGTATCTGCGCGTGTTTGGGGGCGCGGGGAAGGAAAGGCTCGCTCTCCTCACGCGGAGGGCGCTTCAGGCTGGAAGGGAGGAGAAGCAACGGCGAACCACCAACATGCCCGTGAGTGGGTGCCATTCTGAACGCGGGCGGCGCGTCAAGGGTTAATGGGTGGAAGGGGGCAGAAAGATGAGAGAATCCCCCCTGTCAGGGAGCGGGAGGGGGGGTTGTCCCATTACCTAATAGGAGAGAAGGGGTGTGTGGGATGTTCCACTCCGTTTATGGGCGAGGGGTGGAGCAGGACGTTTACGGTGCCGGAGGGTGGGGGGGGGGAGTGTAAAAAAAAAAGCACTTGCTGCTTCTACTTTTTGCGCACCCCCGTAGCAGGTTATAGCCACACACACAAACACTTCGCCACGATCAACGTCCCCGCCCCCATGACAGGTCATATGCCTTGATCCCAAACCCAGCATCGGGATCATCCGACCCGTGCCCTTTCCTTCCCGGTGCCCACGGGCTCCTTGCCACAGGCCAGCTGCGAAACCAGGCAGCTCTTTCTGCCTCCCCACCACCAAACTCTGCCTCTTAATGCGATGTGACATATGGATTCCTAGCCAGGGTCCCGCTGTGATGTGAAGCTGTTACTCTTTACCTGGAAGATGGATACTTCACACACTTGACAATAAAATGGATGATCTGCACCTTATTAATCAAGGAAACTCAAGGAAACTCTGATATGCTAAAGAGGCGGGTTCGAGGAAAGGAGACAACCAAGCTACAGTAGGAGCGCACTGACGAAGGAGATTATAGTGGCAAAACGACCCTATGATTCGGACACAATTCTCAAACATGTCTCGGCTACTCTTTGGAAGAATTTACAGAACATTTCTGAATATAAGAGAACATCTTTTACTGAATATAAGAGAACATATTCTTCTGCTCCGGAGAATCAAAAATTGGCAAACAGCCTGAATCAGTTTTATAGCAAAGTCAAGCCTTATCAACTAGAGCAATTCACTCGGCGCCAGAGGCACCAACAACGACCTCAACCTGTTCTGAAGTCACTACAGGGACAGAAGGCAAAAGCTCCAGGCGCAGTCGGAGTGGCTCCTCTTTGCTTGAAATAGTGTTCTGCACACTCCGATCCTCACACAGATATTTAACAGATATTTTGTATAAAGTACGTTTACATTGTAAAATTAGCCAAAGCAAATTCCAAGTATGTAAGTACTTGGCAAATAAATTACTATTCTATTCTATTCTATTCTACTGGGCAGTGTGTGGATCACAGTGGTGGAAGCACCAGAGCTCCCTGGATTAAGTGTCAAAATAGGGGTGCATATAGGAGGAATATAGCTACATAACTGAGCAGATGGCCTGGTGGTGCAGGGAGTACAGGGCCTCCTTTCACTTTGGCATCTAGCTCAGGTATTTTAGTTTTCTAGTCTGCTTTTCAGTTTAATTTTCCCACCCTGCATTTTGAGGCACTTGGTGCAGACAGATGGTAATCTTCAAAGTTCTTATTCCTTTCATCATCATCACTCACAGGCACCTACTGGTGTTACAGTGGCTAATTTTAGAATCCACAACAGGCTGTCCAAGAAGAGACATCTCTCTCTCACACACACACACCCCTTTCAGTTATTCACTGCACTCTTTCCAGGATCTGGGACTCCTTCTGTTCACAATGAAGTTAATATAGTACTGTATTGAGCAAATTCAGCACACAAAAACTTTTGCCATATGGTGAATGCTCTAACCCAGTGGTTCCCAATTAGCTAATTACTTGGGACCCCCTATTTTTCAAAAGCCAATTATAGTTGCCTTTGCAAAGCAATTTTTTGAACAAAATATGGGGTAGCATCTAATAAGCAAAAGATTTAAGGTATACTAAAAACCAGACCAGGGCTGAGTGATACCTAGTTTTCAACATTGTGGTATATCAGCAACATCGCAATATTCCAATATCTGAAATTGGAGATTAGTGTGGGGGATGAGGGAAGGAGCAGCTGTGGTGATAGGAAGGGTGGAGGGACGAGAGGAAATGGAGTCACATCAAGCTGAGAGCATCATGTGATATCGACAGTGCCTTGATATATTGCTGTGTGTTGTCAGGTCAAAATTCTTATTGTAGTGTGATTTCAAAACCATTTTTGGCCAATATATTGAAAATCGCACAGCGCTAAAACAGACCATAAAATCTGTGATATTACCATGCAAAAATGACACAAATTTAGTTGGAGTGGCAAGGGATGGGGCTGCAGACCCCCTGGGTGCGTTCTCCGTGGACCCCTAATTGGGAACCGCTGCTCTAATCTATAAGAGGAGTGTTCGTGTGATGTTAGTTTTTGGTGGAAAAGGTGGGAAGAGGCAACCAGAGGAGGCAATGGGCACAGGCTGGATGCCATTGTGGATTGTAGACCTAGGAGTAGAAAGATCAGGCTTGAGGATCTTTGGGTCCCCAAGTGTAGTTATAGAATAGAATAGAATAGAATAGAATAGAATAATTTATTGGCCAAGTATCAACCATACTTGGAATTTTGCTTCGACTACATTGCAATGTAAAGAAAAACGTACCTCATACAAACACTATTCCCCTCACAATACAACAGCACAGCGAAAAACCCCATACCACCAACTGGCCTCCCTTTCACCTACAACTACAGATTCAACAATTTGATGGCACAGGGGGAAAAGCTATTCCTGTGCCTAGACGTTTTTGTATATAGAGTGCCTGTACTGACGTCCGGATCGGAGTAAATCAAACAGGTGATAGGGGATTGTGCCTTGTGTTGTTACCATTTGGATTTTTGTGCCTTGGGCACTTAAATGGTTTGGGGGAACCCTGAGAGAAATACCCAATATAGGCAGGCTAGGATTAGGGAGACCAGGGTTCAAATTCCCACTCACGGGGGCTGAAGCTCACTGGGTGACCTTTGGAGAGTCACTGCCTCTCAGCCTAACCTACCTCACAAAGTTGTTGTGGGGATTAAATGTATGCCACCTTGAGCCGCTTGGAGGAAAGGTGGGATATAAATGAAATAATCGTTGCAGGAAAAAATGAGGTATAAATAAAATAAAAAACTAATTATTAATATTCGGTAGAAAACACCTCTTTCAGCAAAGTTAGCAAACTCAGCTTTGTTGTACTCATTGCAATAACTCCCTAATATCTGACACAGCTGACCAGAGACTTAATTCACCCATCCCTAGAGGAGGAAAAGAGAAAACACAAAAAGAAACGTCTGGTCCAGAGTCCAAATTCCTACTTCATGGATGTCAAGTGTCCAGGTAACTACTGTACTCTTTAAAGTGTTCTTTTTTCAAGCAGTTTCACACTGCTGATTGATGTTCAGCTTGTCAGTGACTACAATCCTGCCATCTATGCCATCTATTCCTACAATCAATTTAACAGTAGGGCCAAACATTGTTTGTAAGATCATACATACACGCTTTGGTTTTCTTAAGGTGTGAGGCTTGTTGCATTTCTTTGAAAAGTTCTATTTTTGTTTTTGCAATTGTAAACATCTGTGATCTGTGTGACACCAGTAAGAGGTCTTAAAACACATAAACACATATACAAAACCCCATTTTTTTCCTCATGGGCAAATGGGTTTGAGAAACTCATAAAGTTTAAGAGTCTTCCTTTCTCTTCATAAATGAGCACTGTAATTGAAATACACTGACTGTCTAACCATTAGCACACACTCTGAGAACAACTTCAGAACATTTCTATTTTTATGAAATGAAATAAAGTTGTACAGGGGAAGAAACCCAGATTCAAGGTACCACTCAGTTACGGACAGCACTTGGTGGCCTTAAAAAACCAACTTGCTTGGAAGAGGACGACCATCCCAGATAGAAGGGGTGTACCGTTCTTCGGTCAAGGGTATACAATAGCTGCGCTCCCCTGCTAGAACCTCCAAACAAAAAACCAACTTGCTTGTACTAATTGTAACACAGAGGGCAAGTAACTCAGAAGACCTGAGAGGGCAATGTACATTATTTGACATCCCAAGTCTAGCATTGGGTAATACGTTGGACACTCAGTGTAGTATCAGTGTGTATGCCCGTTGGAATTAAAAATATATGCTTTTAAAAATTCAGGATGCTACAAGATCACCACGGTGTTCAGCCATGCTCAGATAGTGGTGCCCTGTGTAGGATGCTCGACTGTCTTGTGTCAACCAACAGGAGGCAAAGCCAGACTCACAGAAGGTAGGGGAAAACACCTTGCTCCTTTAATCAGGCTGCTTCTGCGCAGATACACTATTTATGCCATGACCTTAGTATTCATTAACACAGGCAGCTTATTCAGGCAGTCTATGTGTTGAAATAAATTGTTGATTTTATCTCCTAATGTATTTGTAGACTTCGGAATTTCCCAACCTGCTGGCTGGGACTTATGGGGAACATATGGTGGGCACCAGATTTGGGAAGGCTGTTCTAGAGCCATGGGGATTACCCATAGTTCATTCATTGATTCAACACATGCATAAAGTATTAGCTTCAGTCCCTGTCATCTTCAATTAACGGATTTTGGGTAGCAGAGCCAAGAAAAACCTGTGCCTGAAACTATGAACAGAAGAGTAAATATTGGGCTAGATAGATCAGTGATCTGACTCGCTATGTGGCGGATTGGTTTGCTCAGTTCTGCGCAAAATAGCTTTAATGTTAACGATTGGGCATGCATCTTCAACCATTGAAAGGCTGGGTTGTTGCTTTTTGGCAGAATTTAGAACACAGCATAAACAAAAAGTGGGGCATCAACACTTGAGGAAAAGCATATATTAAGGCAGGGCCTTGGATGTAGGGAGTGGCTGGCTAGAAAACTCAAGTTTTCTGGAATGCCAACCAGTCCACACACATTTAGCAGAAATTGCCACTGATCAGTGCCTAGTCTGGATGGAAGGTCAGGGGAATACGCCATTTCTTAAAATACTGTCCATTCTAGTGTGATTAAAGTTGAATCACGATGCAAGGGCTCTTAAAAACCTAGATGAGCAAATGGGTTCAGTGTTAAATGAGGTTCGCAACTGACAGAATTGCAGCTTGGTAAAATTCTCAGAACTATTAAGTCCAGAGGTGCCATTGAAGTTAAAATTCTTAACCGAAAGATTTTCCAGTTGTTTAGCTACTCTGCATTTCGATAGGTAAAAATGTTCTAAAGGTAAATTAATTCAGTGCAGTTCAATTATGGGAGATAATGCACTAGGATGTCAAGGTAGGGGACAGTGAGAGTTGAATTTCTTTAAAGGGAAGTGAGAATAAGATATAAAGATCAGTCATTTTGGCAGGGGGTGGGGGGAATCCCTACAGGGAGACGGAAAGAATATAAGCATTAATGCAAGTTTCCCAATGTGAACAATTTGACAAGGGAAGCTCTGCACACTTGGATATTTCCAAACACAAACATCTGCTGGGGTTATTTTACAAGTAGGAGCTTTGATTTTCATGTCACTGTCTGCAGTCTTCATAAGCTCTTTGGATCTCATGTATGGTGCTATTTCTTTCCAGGTTGCTCATTTAGAAGAAAGCAACACTGAAGAATTCCTGTGCTGCTGTAAATGATACCACTGGAAGCCTTATGTTTGACAGTGCTGGTTAATCTAGCAAGTTAATTATGTCTAGCTGTGGGGTGGGGTTTTGTGCAGATTTTGTGTATATGTTTAGAGGTAACCAAACTCTTATTTTTATAGCTTTTATTATACAATGAACTTTGAATGAATAAGGCTGTTAATTTGAATGCATTTAGCACATTCTTCTTTGCAGTAACAACCGGCTGATCACTATGGTGAAGAAATTCAAATGCCAGTCTTAAAAAAACTTCATAAGAAGGGAACTGTTTTTATATTTTAACCCTGCTGGTTTTGCAGCTATAGGGCCTAGTCTTCTTGGAACTTCTGATTTGCAAATCTCCACTGAAATGAATAAAAGCTATGCAAGAAGAAACATAGCTTACTTGGGAAGGACTGTAGCTCCATGGCTGAACATCTGCTTTGCATGCAGAAATGCCCAGGTTCAATACCCAGCACCCATAGGTAGGGCCAGGAGAGACTCCTGCTTGAAACCCTGGAGAGCTGTTGTCAGTAAGTATGGACAATTTATGTTAATATAAGAAATTCTACTTACTTCCAGTTGCGGGTCCTCCGCCTCAATCCCAATTCTCAAACGATTTGGGATGTCCCTCCCCATTTCATGGCTGCAAAAGATCAAGATTATATATTAAACTCCATTGCTGTGCTCTGGTCTCTCCTTTCTTATTTCCTATAGAAAGAGAGCATCAGTTCAGAATCAGACCAATACAGGGAAGATAGGCCTATGAATGCTTCCACTCTTGCTGTGAAGCCAGCAGAGAGAGGTGTCACAATGTGGCATGGAGATTAGGCCAAAGAAGCCACAGCAGAAGGATTATTACTGAGCCAAGTGGAACAATGGTCTGACTCAATATAAGGCAGCTTCCTAGGTTCCTATTGGTTTATTGTTTTGGTAGTCTTGCCCAGGAAAAGTTCACAAAAGATGCTGATCCTATTTCCTGGCTTGTCAACTAACCGCACAGCACTTGACAAATGTTTTCAGAACCAGCTTGCGTCGTCGTATGTCTCCCTGATGATACGATGCAGTGCCCTTTTTAACTTTTCTGATTTTTTTAAATGGGGAGGCACTGTAGTTCAGTGTTAGATCACATACTTTGCATGCGGACCGCAGGTGAAGGAAAAGATTATGGAGAGCTTCTCTGCCTGTCAGGGGAAGCAGCAGCGAGCTAGTTGGGTAAATGGACTGACCTAGCAGACAGCAACTTCAATTGTTCTTGTACTCAAATTGATTGTTCAGTTGGGAGAGCATGGGACTCTTAATCTCAGTTGTGGGTTTGAGCCCCAAGTTGGGCAAAAGATTCCTGCATTGGGGTCCCTTCCAACACTATGATTCTATAAACTGTTTTCTGCCATCTTGATCTGCTGTTTATAGCCTGTACTGGGTAGTCAGCAGAATGACATGCACTTCACTGGTTCTGGTCAGTAAATAATGACCCACAATACTAAAATCAGAAATGCAAGTTGCTGCAAAGAGTATTAAATTGTGGATTGGTGTTACGCCGGTTGCATTTCTGACTGGGTTGAGTATTTTATCAGACATTAAGAGAATTCACTGCAGATCACATTTAATCATAATTACTACTGCCTGTGTCTTATTCCTTTCTTGGTAATATTCAAAACATAAGTCTCAAAACCATCATTAGAGGTACACAGGCCTCCTTCCAAGTTGGAAGAGTCTCAGTTGATCAGTTGTTGTCTCTTTCCTCAACTAAAGCTGTGTTTTGTGCTTTTTATGAATTTGTCTGCATTAGAATCAATAAACTGCTTGATATGAGATCTGAAAGTGTGAGCTGCCTTACTGCACTTCTTTAAAAGTTAACCTGTCTTGCTTTATCCAGGGAACTGTTAATTTAGGTAAATGTATAAATTGTAGTCACACATTCATTTGTGAACCAATTCGTGTAGGTTTAGCCCCAACAATGAAACTTTGTGCTTCTTTAGGGGCTATTCCAAAAGTTGCAAGATGACACACTCTTGTGACTAACAGTGGATGGGGGGTCTTCTTAAAGAAGCTTCCAGTTAAGGAACTCCCCCCCCCCAAATGTCTTACTTTCCCCCCTTTCTATACCTCTCTCATCCCCATGCAGTTTTTACAAATGTTGCTCTACACTTCTTAAAACTACAAGGAAGCAAGACAGCTGTTGTCCCAGATTCCAGAATTTACACCTCTTGCCAAAAAGGGGGCAAATGCAACTGAACATGACGTAGCACCCATAGCCACTTGAACTTAGTCAACGACATAAAGTATTTATTGGTTAAGGCATACAAAAAGGCTAGTCAATAATAAAAGGATCCAAATAGGCATTTTACATAAGCATAATTAGTTCAACCAAATTTCAGATCGCTGGAGAAAAGGCAGGGGCAGGAGACAAAGAAACATTTCACATGATTTATATAAGGATCATTGTGACAGATCAATCATTTAGCACCTAGGCCAGCCCTCCTGAACCTCATACTCCTGAAGTTTTGTACTACAATTCCCATCAGCCCCAGCACTCCACTCTTACTAGCAGGTATGACTAAAAAAGTGAAGAAGATGGTGCACCACAGGCTCTCAGAGGAATTCTAGGCTAATAAAACAACAACAATGGGCCATCTTGGATATGCTTTCTAGAGAAGAGCAAGTAAAAAGAAAAAATGTCGGATTCAGCCTCAATCTATGCATATTCACTAGGGAGCAAGTCCTCATTTAGTCAACAGGGCTTACTCCCAAGTAGATGCACATAGGAGTGAAGCTTAAATAGATGTAAACTTCTCTTAAAGCTTTCAAATGGCTGTTTCTTACTCTTCACAAATACTACACGCAGTAAAGTGTTGCAGGGAGCAACATTGGCAGCCTATTGTGACCTTGCATAACCGAAACAAACTACAATTCTGCTATTGTGAGGCAAACATGACATCAAAATTCCACCCCACCCCAACTACCTTCAAGTCTAGGAAAATATTACTGGGTGGGCAAGTTCTTAAACTCTTAAAAGCAAAATACCAGCAGCACCTGACAATAAAACTGAGTCTCTTGTAAACTCAGTTCCACCGTAACTGCACGATTTAGTACCTTTCTGTATTTTGTAGCAATGTTACTGAAGTGGAGGGTTGAGCCCTGCTAACTGTCCCAGTTAGAAGGGGAAGGTTAGCTCACCCTTGTCCTTTGACTGTCCCTAAGGGGCTGGTGGGAATTGTTGCTCTTAGCTCAGTCCCTGCTGCCTTTCTCTGTCCGTTATTGAGAGCTGGCACCCACAAGCAGGCATAGCAGAACCAAAAACCCTGCATGATTAATGGACCTCTGTTGCTCTCCTACTGTCATGGCACAACTGTTCTTGAGTCAAGCGGTGCCTGTGGCAGTCATCCCCTGGGTTTTCACCACTCCTGTCAAGGCCTAGGTGATGTATCAATACATCGCCCAGGGCCAATATGAGGGCCAGGCTGCAATAGCAGTTTCATCAGGTAGTATATTCTGCCGCTCCCAAGTCCCCCTGCCACCAGTGCCCAGCGTGCCGAGGGAGAAACAAGCTGCAGCCAGGTGCTGGAGGCGGAGCGACTCGGGAGCAGCGGTGGTTTCACTTGCAATATACCGCTGGGTGAAACTGCCACTGTGCTCTGGCTGAAGGCAGAGGCAGCCTTGTGAATGGAGCCTCACAGGCTCTGGGCGCCTGGCTACTGTCACCTGGCTGCCTTCGTCTGGGAGGGTGAGCTGCATCTTTCCTCCAGGGGTGGTCGGTCACCCAAAGACTCGGCACACTCGCTGGGGTGGTGGGGAAGGCAGACAAATGCAAGGAGTCTGACAGGCTCTGTGCGCTTGGCTACGGCCTGGCTGCCTTCCCCCAGGAGGGTGGGGTGTGTCTTTCCTCCTGGAGTGGTCTTTCACCCTGGGAGGAAAGACACAGTGTGACTACTCGCTAGGGCGAAGGCAAAGGCAGGCAAACGCACGGATCCTGACAGACTCTGCACTTGGCTACCACCGTCTGGCTGACTCCCTCCATCCCCAGTGTCTGGCAAGAAGAACAAGCTGCATTGGCCTCGGCTCCTTGTTCCTCCCTCTGTTTCAACATCATAGGTGTATCGTCAGATCGGGATGTTTGGCTGGTATATCACAATGTTGAAAAGCTGGCATCGCCCAGCCCTACTCCTGTCAATCTTTCAAATGCAACAGTGAAAGTTAAAAGTCAATTTCTCAATAAGGATCAGAGAATGAAGAAGTGAAATGATGTGATTGGCAACTAGATTTGGCTTTAGGTGGCAAAAGTTACCACTGCTCACACTTTTGGCAACTTACACCCGAGAAATACCTTTAACGAGGGTTTGCTTGACCCACATGGCCGCTTCCCTGAGTAGCGAGTTTGAATGCAGCACAACCAACATAGAATGGGGACATGGCTTTGCAATATGCTGCTTTCAGTGCCACAGACACGTCAGTATATATAGCTTGATTAATCCTGTAAGAAGCTGCTTTTAACAGTGTGCTGTGCCAACTTATCCTGTTCAAATTCCATTGCAATCTTTAAGGCAGTGCTGTTAAGGGAAACGGACTGCATATTACAAATAATTGTGACCACCACACCCTTGGGTGGCACCAGTGGGTCACTGTTTGAAGCTTCAGAGTCTGGCTCTTCAGGGAGAATAAGCAGGATGCTGCTTGCACCCACTGCCCCACCCGTGTGGAAGGCATAGCGTCGCTGCCGCCTGCAGAAGCCATATTCCTGTTTATCCTCCACCACAAACCACGCCATCCCATATTTAACATCTTTGTCCCCAGACGCTTTTGCGTTTGGAGCTGCCCTCCACATCATTGCTACGGTGCCAGGTTTGAGATAGCCAGGAAGGAGTCCAGCAGCGAGGTTTTCCAGCTGTCCAAGTTGATAGCCATACAGCATAGCGTTGCCAAATTTAAGGAGGTCGCTCACTGTGGAGAGGAAGCCACCGCCAGCCCACTTGTAGGAGTTGTCCACATAGGGTGCATTGACCAGGCGGCCTTTTTTGTTGTGAATGTAGTTCCTGGAGGGGAAAGCAAGAAGGATGGTCATCCACAAAGAAAAGGAAGCAACTATTTTATTCAAATGTGCCGCAGGCAAACTTCAGAAATTGCACGCAAGAAGAAAGCAAAAGATGGTGATAACCCAGGCATAGGCAAACTCGGCCCTCCAGATATTTTGGGACTACAACTCCCATCATCCCTAGCTAACAGGACCAGTGGTCAGGGATGATGGGAGTTGTAGTCCCAAAACACCTGGAGGGCTGAGTTTGCTTATGCCTGTGATAACCAGTGCAATGTGATTTTTTTCCCAAATGGGGAAGCTTTGCCCAATTAACAAGCACCACTCAGCTATTTATGGAGTCACCACTGCTTGGTTCCACATCTCAGCATGGAGTTGCTTTACTATGAAAGGTAAGAGGACAAGTTGAACCAGAACAGCAGAAAGGAAACAAGGCTATCAGTACTCTAGCCACATCATTGTACTGATGAGGGCTAGACCTCCAAGTACACTCACTGATGAGCCTCTTGAGCAGTAAAGGTCTTGTATGCATTCAAGGCCAGTCCTACTTCACTGTAAAGTAATGAAGATGCCTCAGAACTCGGTCCCTTCAAATTTGAGATCTAGGTGAGGACGCTAGGTAACTCACAGCTTTCTGAATTAAAAGACACACAGCAAAAATGCCAGTAAACAGCTTGCCAGCCATGGAAACTCTAAGAAACTGGAGCATTTCGAGGGCTGTGAAACTGTAGGTATGAACAAATTTAAGCACTGTTAACTTGGCTGTATTATGATCTTAGATCTAGACCAAAACTCACTCTGCTTCTTATACATGGCTCTTTGAAAAAGGTATGACTACAAAAATGTACGTACAGTATAATAATAATAATAATAATAATAATAATAATAATAATAATAATAATATATTTATACCCCACCCATCTGGCTGGGTTTCCCCAGCCACTCTGGGCGGCTTCCAACAGAAAAATAAAACACAGTAATCTATTAAACATTAAAAGCCTCCCTGAACAGGGCTGCCTTCAGATGTCTTCTAAAAGTCTGGTAGTTGTTTTCCTCTTTGACATCTGTTGGGAGGGCGTTCCACAGGGCAGGAGCCACCACCGAGAAGGCCTAGTTCCCTGCAACTTGGCTTCTCGCAACGAGGGAACCGCCAGAAGGCCCTCGGTGCTGGACCTCAGTGTCCGGGCAGAATGATGGAGGTGGAGACGCTCCTTCAGGTATACTGGACCGAGGCCATTTAGGGCTTTAAAGGTCAGCACCAACACTTTGAATTGTGCTCGGAAACATACTGGGAGCCAATGTAGATCTTTCAAGACCGGTGTTATGTGGTCTCGGCGGCTGCTCCCAGTCACCAGTCTAGCTGCCGCATTCTGGATTAGTTGTAGTTTCCGAGTCACCTTCAAAGGTAGCCCCACGTAGAGCGCATTGCAGTAGTCCAAGCGGGAGATAACTAGAGCATGCACCACTCTGGCTAGACAGTCTGCAGGCAGGTAGGGTCTCAGCCTGCATATCAGATGGAGCTGATGGACACAGAATTGACCTGCGCCTCCATGGACAGCTGTGAGTCCAAAATGACTCCCAGGCTGCGCACCTGGTCCTTCAGGGGCACAGTTACCCCATTCAGAACCAGGGAATCCTCCACACCTGCCCGCCTCCTGTCCCCCACGAACAGTACTTCTGTCTTGTCAGGATTCAACCTCAATCTGTGAAACTATCATTTCACAGCTTTGGATTATGTAAATACAAAGAGAACCACAAGGTGGCAGTGAACTCTGATTTTAGAACATCACTCCCAGACATGCTGAAGCATTACATTAAGCTTCTCAGTTCCCCTTAATTTTGCTTGGAATAATGTGAACGGCCACATATGATTTATTTTCATTTATAAAAATTAAGGGCTTGTCCATTTTCCCCAAGTCACTGTCCCTTACAATTTTCCCAAAATATTAGCTTCTTAACACTAAACACCCACAATTAAAATGTTCCGTGTGACGTGTCCCTGGGGAATTGCCCAAACTTTCTAAATGCGATAGCTGTGCCATTTTTACTTTTTGTGAGGGGGGAGGGAGTTTCTTTCTAAGCAGTCGATTAACACAACATACTGCTTTTGATCTCTTAATAATTTGTACCTGTAATTAAAACTCCTGCTCATCTGGGGATCATTGAATGGCTAGCATTAAATGGGCACTATGGAGGTGGGGGGGGGGAGGAGAGAAGGGTAGCTGAGGCATGGGAACTATTGGGAACCATTCATCTGGGCTATCCCAAACTTTAAAGTGTTTTTACAGAATTTAACTCAATATTTAACTAAATTTTAAGAATTGGCAGTGTCTTACCTGCACCAACTACTAATTCTTCATCTTGTTCTAAAGCAGCCTTCCCCAACCTGGTGGCCTGTAGCTCTGGACTACAGCTCCCATCAGCCCCCAACAGCATGGCCATATGGTACGGGGAGTAAACGGTGTTTCCGTGCACTCTGGCCATAACAGTGTCCCACTGTGCCAGAAGCAGTTCAGACATGCTGGCCACCTGCCGCGGAAAGCAGTCTGCAGACAAACGCCGGCTCCCTCGGCATGAAAGCGGAGATGGGCGCTGCACCCCATAGTCGATTTCGACTGGACTTCCATCCAGAGGTCCTTTAGTATGGTTGTGCTGCTGGGAGTTGTAATCCCAAACATCTGGGTGGCACAAGGCAGGGGAAAACTGAGCTATGCAGAACTCCAACGGAGCCAATAACTGCTCAGTTGTGAATGAGAAAATAAGGCTGTTGCAGAGGAGACATGCCATATAAAGATACACGAGTGCTTCTGTCAGTCTAAGTGGAACCCAGACTGCTGTGGATACTCCAAAGAACACATTTTATTAAGCCAAAACAAATGAACAGCAGTTGTTACAAGCCTACGGGACATGACTGCGTGGAAGTTTACCTCGCTCTGTTGTATATAAGGGGCTCATTCTCATCCAGTCCTGTTGCCAACATATCCAGGTCACTAAATATTTTCAGCATGTAGTCTGTGAATTTCTGACCCGAGGCTCTCTCTACAACAGCACTCAGAAGAGTAAATCCATGAGTTGAATACAAAAACTGGCTACCTTGAAGGGATGAAGAAAGGTACATTTTACACAGTTTATGCTGTGAGCATTTTACACACCAGTGGTGCTTAGTCCCCTAAAGAGGGATCTACTTAGATTGAGATGATGTGAGAGTTGAAAAAAATGTACTTTATTATGTTAACTCTAGGTCTTAAACTGTATAAAGGTAACTCTTTCAGAACATAAAAGTGTAGGACTTACATAAACACCTCTCAATATAACAAGCTGGTCTCTTTCTCATACTTTTAAACTTAATATTAAAAATTTCTGAGATTTACATATTTGAAATACTGTTGCTATCAAAATTATTCAACCCCCATTGGAAATCAGATTTATTATTAAAATTTACAGACTTTCAGCTGTTTGCAATGAGCAAACCAAACAAAAGCAATTGAAATAGCTCAACACAACAGATGCTTCAAGTGGTTTCCCCAAATTCAGCTGAAATTGCAACTTATGACTTCTCCAGTCTCACTGTTATTCAACCCCTTCATGGCAAGCATCTTTAGTACTCAGTGGAGCAGCCTTTTGCTGTTATGACCTCCTGCAAAAGAGATGCATAGCCAAACAACAGCTTCCGGCAGCATTCCTGAGGAATCTTAGCCCATTCCTCAGAAGCAATGGCCTCCACTTCAGTAGTAATCTTGGATTTGCGTGCTGCAACCGCCTCCTTCAAATCCCACCAGAAATTTTCTATGGGGTTCAAGTCAGGTAACTGTGATGGCCGCTGTAGAACTTTCCAGAACTACTTCTGCAATCAAGCCTTGGTGGAATTCGAGGTATGCTTGGGATCATTGTCCAGTGACGTCCATGCGTCAGCTTCCTCCTAGGATTTCCTGATACTTCAGTGAATCTATCCACACGCTGCAAGCTTCCAGTGCCAGAGGATGCAAAGCAGCCCCAGAGCATCACCGAGCCACCACCATGCTTCACTGTAGGCAGAGTGTTCTTCTCAGCGTATACTTCATTCTTCCTCCTCCAGATATAGTGCTGATCCATGGGGCCAAAAGTTCCAATTTTGTTTCATTGCTCTACAGAACAGAATCCCGAAACTTCTGTGGCTTATTTATATGATTTTGAGCATACAGTGGTACCTTGGTTTACAAACTTAATCCATTTTGGAAGTCCAGTCTTAAACCAAGGTGTGCGTTCCCACAGAAAGTAATGGAAAATGGATCAATCCGTTCCAGACGATGAAAAATTAGGATTAGGGTCAGTGCTGTTTTTTGTTTTCCCGTGATTTTGATTCATTTCCAGTTGGTTTGCTGGGGAGCGCCTGGCTGCCTTCAGGTGGTGCAAGGGAGACTTCAGCCCCGATCCCAACTCCTATGATCCCTCCTGCTTACACACAAGTAGAAATAGGATCGGTGCTGCTCCGATGGGAAGGGAGGCATTGTACTGCCTATTGAAGCACAACAAAGCTCCTTTGTGTGATGGCGAGAGGAGCGAGGCCGCTTACACCGTGCCCTGAGCCTCTCCACCACCGCTCTCAGCCCTCCTCCTCCGCCTTCCATGCCTGACCCACCGTGCACCACTTTCCCATCGCCATCGAAGAACCAGCAACTCACAGGGCTGCCCAGGCTCATGGAGAAAGAAAAGAGAAGCCTCGGAGGACGGGGAAACGTGGTGGTACCCCAGAACGTCCATTCGTATACAAAAAAAACCCAAAAACACCCATGCAACCCGGAACACTCATTTCCGGGTTTGAAGTGGCCGTAATCCAAAATGTTAGTTAAATAGGCTGTTTGTAACCCAAGGTACCACTGTACTGGAGCCGACTGTTCTTGTGCTTTTGGTTTTGTAGTGGTGTACACAGCGGGTGGCGCTGTGGGTTAAACCACAGAGCCTAGGGCTTGCCGATCAGAAGGTCAGCGGTTCGAATCCCCGCAACGGGGTGAGCTCCCGTTGCTCGGTCCCTACTCCTGCCAACCTAGCAGTTCGAAAGCACGTCAAAGTGCAAGTAGATAAATAGGTACCGCTCTGGCGGAAAGGTAAACGGCGTTTCCATGAGCTGATCTGGCTCGCCAGAAGCGGCTTAGTCATGCTGGCCACATGACCCGGGAGCTGTACGCCGGCTCCCTCGGCCAGTAAAGCGAAATGAGTGCCACAAACCCAGAGTCGTCTGCGACTGGACCTAACCGTCAGGAGTACATTTACCTTTACCTTTACGTCTTGGGAGTTCTGGGATGGAATCCTTCTGCATTTAGTATGTGTCTTACTGTGCTCACTGAAACCTCAGTGCCTGCTGCCACCAAGTCTTGCTGCAGCTCTTTTGCAGTCGCTCAAGATTTTTCCCAGCCTGCCTTCTCAGAAATCTGGCTGGTGCCTTTTTTTTGCCCTGTCCAGGTTAGTGTAACCACTGTTTCTTTAACTTTGAACTTGCAAAATATGTTTCCAAGGGTGTTTCTAGGAATATTCAGTGCCTTCAATATCTTCTTGTATCCTGCTAGGTTGTCAAGGGCGATGATCTCTTCCCTTACCTTCTTGGACCATTCTCTTGAGCTAACAGGTATGCTTGAGCTGGAACACCTGGTATTTGTGCTATTGTGAGGGATTCTATTCAGGGGGTTTAATAATAGTGAGACTGAAGAAGCCAGTATAAGTTGCAGTTTCAGCTCAATTTGGGGAGACCACTTGAAACATCCGTTGTGTTGAGCATCCATTTGTTTGATTTGCTCATTGCAAACAGCTGAAGGTCTGTAAATTTTGATAATAAACCAATTTGCAATGGGGGTTGAATAATTTTGATTGCAACTGTATACTCACTCTTTGGAACATAGGAAGCTTACCTTATACAGAGTCATCTAGATCCAGAGTGTCCACACTGACTGGCAGCAGCTCTCCAGTGTCTTTATCAACCACACCAGAAAATGGTAAGAATCTAAACAGAGACCCTCTGCATGAAAGAATGGGGCCTTACTTCCTCCTCTTCAGATTCCCACAGAACAGACATAGATATAGATATCTTTCATGCAAATAAGTGGAAGATACCAAACTTAAGAGAGGAAGAGTATAGAAATAAAGACCTACTTCAAAATGAAAATGGAGTAGGCAAAGATAGTCAAACCTTTTGCTCAATGAAAAAGTAATGTTGAAACAACCAAGTTATGCGAGCTTCCATAAGGCATAGTGACAACACAGCTGTACTAAGCAGTTTGGATTAAATGTACAACTCACCTGGTTTAAAGAACAAAGGATCGTTTTTAAATAAGTTCAGGGAATCAATCACATTATCAAATTTTTCTTTCAAATAATATTCTTGATGTTCAAACTCTGCTTTTTTCTTTTCACTTTTGGAATGTTTGCCTCCGTGTTCCGGCTTGGCTTTAGCAAAGTCAGCCTTTTCAGAGACTTTGTCTTCTTTCTCTCTGTCGGATGTTGTGATATCTTTTGCAGCCTTCAGGGTTCTGTTGGCCTTTTCCTTCTCTTCCTTTACTTTGGCAATATCTTTCTCATAATGGCGAATCCCACTTAACTGTGAAGTGAGCAGTCTTGTTGTAATGGTGACCTACATTTTAAAAAGACATCAGCTCAAGTACACTGTGGAGTACTATCACATGCTATCATCAACAAAAACTTTCCAACATTTGGGGTGGGGTGTGGGGACTTGTCAATGATAATCCATTAATTTGCTGACACTTAACTAGCCTTGCTAAAGGAAGCAGGACAACAGAGGGATGTCCCCCATCCCAATAAAGAAAGCTATATTCCTATTACATGTCCTTCATTCTTAACAAGAGTTATTGTGTGTTAGTCACTATTAAACATGTTACAGATGACTGGATATCCAAGAAATTCCATCAGACCACCACTTAACGCTGGTGAATGGCCTCATTTACCTTTTCACCTTCATATTCTTTTTCAGGAAATTCTGGAACATACTTCTGCACTGGAGCATCTAAATCCAGCTTTCCTTCCTCCCACAACTTTGCAACAGCAACCATAGTCAGAGGTTTGCTAATGCTTGCAATTCGCAGGACGGTCTCTGGCTTGCAGAGCACACGGTTCTCCACGTCAGCATAACCCATTCCTTTAAGGGAATAAGCAGATTACTGTCAAGTGGTGTTTTGTACACTGGAATGCCTCAGGCTCTTTGAAAACCAAAAGATCAAGTTCTTTGAGGCTGCGTACACACCATATCTTTAAAGCACATTACTTCCCCCAGTGAGGAGGAATTAAAGAACCTTTTAATGAGGGTGAAAGAGGAGAGTGCAAAATATGGTCTGGAGCTCAAAATCAAAAAAACTAAGATCCTGGCCACTGGTCCCATCACCTCCTCGCAAATAGAAGGGGAAGAAATGGAGGCAGAGAGAGATTTTACTTTCTTGGGTTCCATGATCACTGCAGATGATGACAGCAGTCACGAAATTAAAAGACACCTGCTTCTTGGGAGAAAAGCAATGACAAACCTAGACAGCATCTTAAAAAGCAGAGACATCACCTTGCCAACTAATGTCCGTATAGTTAAAGCTATGGTTTTCCCAGTAGTGATGTATGGAAGTGAAAGCTGGACCATAAAGAAGGCTGATTGCTGAAGAATTGATGCTTTTGAATTATGGTGCTGGAGGAGACTCTTGCGAGTCCCATGGACTGCAAGAAGATCAAACCTATCCATTCTGAAGGAAATCAGCCCTGAGTGCTCACTGGAAGGACAGATCGTGAAGCTGAGGCTCCAATACTTTGGCCACCTCATGAGAAGAGAAGACTCTCTGGAAAAGACCCTGATGTCGGGAAAGATTGAGGGCACTAGGAGAAGGGGACGACAGAGGACAAGATGGTTGGACAGTGTTCTCGAAGCCACCAATATGAGTCTGAACCAAACTGCGGGAGGCAGTGGAAGACAGGAATGCCTGGCGTGCTCTGGTCCATGGGGTCATGAAGAATTGGACATGACTAAACGACTAAACAACAACACAGCACATTACAATTGCTAAAACAATAATCTAATCCTGGCTGCTTGCATTCAACTATTTTTTTTAAAAATAACTATCTTTACATTTAACTATAAAATCTATTTAACTATCTTTTAAAAATTACATAATACATCAAGATCCTCATGAATTTCAAGTAGTCCATGACAGGGGATATTGGGAATTATTGCCTGAATTCATTCTGAAGTTAATTTAATGTGCACCATAGGCATTTTTTTAAAAAAAGGATTAACACATAAATGGAAAGAATAAGTTAAACTTAGTTTTGAGAAGTAGTTATTAAGAAGGGGTACAACCTTTCCTGGCACAGAGAAAAATAGGTGACTGGGTGAAACTGCAATGGCATAAAGTCACGCCCATTCATTTCAGTACAGACAACTTGGACACTCACCATAGGCTACATTTTGCATCATATTCATTATTCAAATACAGCAGATGTGAATGTGTGGGTAACCCAGCTGAAATAGGAGGGCATATAGCACTTCCTTTTTTGCATCAGAGTGAGCGCCTCTGAAAGGGTTTTCATAGCTAAATGTGCAAAGCGATGCTGTGCAAAAGCTTCTGGCGCTGGAGAAGTTGCTGTGATGCCACACAAGTGTTTACAAAGCTTGTCTTGGTGAGCAAGGTAAACCCACAGCTAATGGGGAAGAAGAAAGAGGATAAAGCAGTGAATCAAAATACAGGAACGCAGGAGGGAAGGGTTGATGGTGCAGGCTGAGGCCTGGTGAAACAAAGAGCAGAGTAAGCAGCTAGTTCAGCAAAGGAGGAACTGGTCTCAGAAGCTCAGAGAGGAGGAGGCTGCATGCTGTTGTGAAAAGGAAGAGGTAGTGCCAAACAGCTGGGAAGGCAAGAGCCCAAGTTGCTAAAGGAATCAGGACACAATAGGCAGTGGGCTGGAAAGGGTGGACAGAAGAGAAAGTTTTGGAAGCCTTGCCAGATCTTATTCCATCACAACAGCACTAGGACAGGAAAAGCCACACATGGGAAAATCCTTGTTTCTATCCTGCTCCCGCTATGTGTACTCCTAACACAGGATTTTAAATGCTATTTTCATAGTCCTTGTACTATGATTATGTTGTTGTTGTTGTTTAGCCGTTTAGTCGTGTCTGACTCTTTGTGACCCCATGGACCAGAGCACGCCAGGCACTCCTGTCTTCCACTGCCTCCCGCAGTTTGGTCAAACTCATGTTCGTAGCTTCGAGAACATACCGTTGGTTAAAGTGGTCTTTTAAAAACACTCCCCACCCCCAGGCCTTAGGGAATTGAGGGAAACCCAAAACGGGGAAACAAGGCCCAAGAACAAAAGGGGGGGGGAATTCACCAGTGTGGCATCTTAAAAGGATATTACCCACCAACAAGCATACACACGATTCCACCCTATTCTTGCTAGCAGCCAAATAATAGCGGAATTGTAACTGACAGGCATGGCAGGAGAATACTGTTGCTCCAGAGCAATGAGGAAGCTGGCTAGCCAGCCATCCTGTGAACGTTACTGACTTACATCACAAACCTATGTTTGTGACTTACTGACTTACATCACAAACCATCACAAACCAATGTTTCTCCTCAAATTTTTATTTGGATAGCTTTCCTCCCTCCTGCATCCTCAAAAGAGTTATAGAAATTATATTAATGAACGAAAATCTTAAATGTTATATATATATACACACACACACACACACACACACACACACAACCCCTGCCCCCGCAAACAAGAAGTCTTTGACAAACAATAAAAATACATTAATTCTCACTTACCTTCTAACCAAATTTCTTTGCCATCTACAGAAACTCCAGCTACTATTCCAGGAGCTCCCACTTCATCCTATTGGAATAAAATACAACTTTGACTTTCTGAATTCCCCTTCTGATGCTCCAATCCTAAGTGTGTCTTAAAAAACCCACCAACAATTTTAAAAGGTAAAGGGACCCCTGACCATTAGGTCCAGTCGTGACCGACTCTGGGGTTGCGCGCTCATTTCGCATTATTGGCCGAGGGAGCCGGCGTATAGCTTCCAGGTCATGTGGCCAGCATGACAAAGCCGCTTCTGGCAAACCAGAGCAGCACATGGAAATGCCGTTTACCTCCCCGCTGTAGCGGTTCCTACAGTATTTATCTACTTGCATTTTGACGTGCTTTCGAACTGCTAGGTTGGCAGGAGCTGGGACCGAGTAACGGGAGCTCACCCCGTCACAGGGATTCGAATCGCCAACCTTCTGATCAGCAAGCCCTAGGCTCAGTGGTTTAACCACAGCGCCACCTGGGTCCAACAATTTAAATCTCATTTAATTCCATTAAAGCCACATACCCTTCCCCACATCAATGGAGGTGGAGAAGTAACCACCCTCTTCCTCCTTCCTCAAGCCAAAATTTTGCTAACTGGATCACAATTTTATTCTCTGTGTTAGTTCAGATATATTGACTCAGGTCTTTGGAGGCACCAGTGCTGCATATGCTTCAGAATCTTGAGGCCTTTTCTCTGTACTAGTTTAGTTTAACGTCAATATGATTTAAAAGATTTATTTATTTTTCTTGCAAGGGGTTTATAGTACAAGTATGCTGTAAACAACCCTGCAATCTTCAGATTAAAGGTGGTCTAGAAATAAATAGACTACAGTACTGTAATCAGAATTTGGGAGATGCAAAGTGAGCAGAATATTCTCATGAGGATGCTCTATTCTGTCTTGGGGCCATTCCGTGAAAAATGAGCCTGATAAGAAAAAAATTATTTTTAAAATATACTTATTTTACTTATAGTTTCATTAACTAAACATATTAAAGTTCAATATTCCAAAGGAAAAAAGAATTTGAAATTATTTTTTTCATGAGAAATTTGAGCTTGAAGTTTCAGTATCACTTTTCTGATTGTGTAGCTTAATTTTGTTCATTTAGGTTGGCATTATTTTTTAAAGATAAACAAAAATTGTGGTTGTCATTGTTGGTATATTATTAAAGTGAAGAACTTTGTCTACACATTGGACTTGAAAAATTTTAAATAGGTAAGTTATTTCTATTTTATTTTTATTATTGAATGGGATGCTGTTTCAGTGTCCCACCCGTGACAGCAAAAGGTACAAAAGTTTATATTGTGATAAAACTAATTTATAGGTTATGTTTGTTTTATTGTGGGAGTATGTATTAGAGTATAACACACCTATCAATAATAAAAATGCAGTTAATTAATGTAAACACCATGAAATTTTAATAATTCTTTTTCTGTTCCACCTGTGACAGTTTTCAACTTGTTTTACTGTTGTAGCTTGAGTTAGTGATTTCAGCAAGTGATTTCAGCTCTTTGCAGACAGGAGACAGATTCCTCATGCAACAATTCTTTATTCTGGCAAACAAGACTAAGGGACTGAGGAGAGGGGAACTAGCTAGAAAGGGATACATTTTGGAGGGAACAATCTCAAGCAATCACAAAGCTGCCTTTTGGTGGAAACCAATAAGACTAAGGAGCCAAATGCAGCTGCTTGAATGAACCAATAGTAGCTGTTCCTTCTGGAACATAAAGGCAGTTACCGTTACTTTACCCTAATGCGAATACATACAGTAATACAGATAATATAACCTTTGAATCAATACACAAAATGGGAAAGACTACATCTGCAGAACGTATGAGAAAGCTGCGTGAAAAACTAAAACAAGATAAAAACAAATGTGAAAGCTTCAAAGAAAAGGAGAGGGTCAGAGATAAGAAGAGGCGAGAAAAGATGAAGTTGGTAAAGAATTTGTCTGCAAAATCACTTATGGAATACAGACGGAAATAAACTGAGCGCAAAATAAAGTACAGACAAAAGATAAAAGAAAAAGAATCTAGGCCAATTAGCGACACTACTATTCCAGAGATTGGGTCATTCAAATGCCCACAATCTCTTGGAAAGGCTGTTACCAAAGTTAAAAGAATGTTGCCATTAAGTCCACGGAAAAGAATAGCCGTGTTACGAAAGCTTGTGTATGAGAGTTCACCTCAAGCGCCAAAAACACTACTGTACAGTATTTGATAAAAGCCCTAAACAGAACACCAAAAGTTCTATTATTTCACAAGATAATATCTCAAAGGTCCATGAGTTTTATAATTCAGATGATATTAGCAGGCAGGCACCAGGAATTAAGGATGTCAAATCTATTAAAGATCCAACAAGTGGAAAAAGAATCAAAATCCAAAAGCGGCATATGAATATGACAGTCCAAGAGGCCTATGCCTTATTTAAGATTGATAACCCAACAGTTGAAATCAGCAAATCAAAATTTTATGAACTGAGGCCTAAAAATATTGACTTAGCTTCTCAAATGCCACACAATGTTTGTGTTTGCAAATACCACGCTAATTTCAATTTCCTAATTGAAGCCATAAGTAGGAAAGACATTTTTTTCCCTTCCACACATTCTGATCTTTTGAGCCTTACTTGTTGTGATCTGGAAAATGAAAAATGCATGAATGGTGAATGCAAAAAGTGTGTACTTAATTTGCACACCCTAATTGATGAAGACTTAAACATGTCGTCTGAGATTTTCTGGAAGCAATGGAAAGATGACTGTTCTAGCCGGCCTAAGGTTTTTGAAGCAAAAGGAATCATAGAAGAAGCTGTCAATGAGCTACAAAATCAATTTAGTAAATTTAAGAAGCACTTCTTTGTAAAGCGATTACAAGCTAAAGCTTTCAAAAATATGAAGGACACAGCAGCTGATGATGAGGTGATTCTTCAAGTGGATTTTGCTGAAAACTATTTGGCAACATCGCAAGATGAAATCCAAAGTGCACACTGGACCCACAACCAAATCACAGTATTTACTGGTTGCGCTTGGACTCAAGGCAAAGTACGTTCTTTTGCCGTGGTTTCGGATCACTTAACCCACGACAAATACTCAGTATATGCATGCCTAAAAGCTATAATTGAAGAACTTAAGAAAGAATTTAACAGACTGACAAAGGTCAAAATCTTTTCTGACGGGTGTGCTGGTCAGTTCAAAAATAAGTACACACTGTCCAATCTGTGTTTTATGCCTGAAGACTTTGGTGTTGATGGGGAATGGGTTTTTTTTTTTTGCTACATCCCACAGCAAGGGTGCCATGGATGGGATTGGTGGATTAACTAAGCAAGCAGTTTGGAATGCAGTGAAACAAAGGAGAGTAGTAATCAATTCAGCCTCAGATTTTGTTAAATGTGCTGAAAAAGCAGTACTGAGAGTGAAGTTTGTCCTTTTAACACCTACTGATATCAGTGCAAATATGGCGAAGCTAGATGAGCGCTGGACTTTGGTGAGGAAGATTCCAAACGTATAGTCCAACCATTTTTTTAAAGCTAAAGACAAAAGAAGTTTAGTTTATGGACCTTCTTTTCAAAAGTCCACCCACGTAGTCTTCACAGAACTGTTCAAGTTAAAAGTTTCTGATGTTTACAGAGATTCTGATAGTGACACAGAAAAACAAGATGGTGTAGCAAGTTGTACAAATGAAACAGATGTGCCGGTGGTTGGAGTGAAGCCGTTCGTTGATGGAGTGACTATTGGGACATATGTTTTAGTTGAATTTGAAACAACTACAAAAAGACAAAGAACCAGGCCTACTAAATATAGATATGCTGCAATATGCCAAAGTAATGTTGAAGATGATGGAGAAGTCAAGGTGATGTGTATGCGAGCAGTTAACAATTCTGGAAAGCTGTTTCAAGTTGATGAAAAAGACATATCATATGTGCAGTTTGAACATATTCTTAGTATCTTACCCCAACCTTATGTTAAACGAGTCAGAAGGAACATTTTTTATGAATTTACTGAAAATGTAGATGTGTTTGAAAGTGGTTGATTGGCCCAGAGATGGACTAGAAGAAAATATTTTTTAATAGATTTTAATTTTAGTAAATACAACATTATACTTTGTAGGCTATGGTAGATAGTAAGTATAGTAATAGCAAAATGTTTTTTTGTAATTATTCCATTTTTAACAACCTTAATTGTATGTTAAATCGAGTGTATGCCAGACGCGTCCCACCCGTGACATTTCATTGTCCCACCCGTGACAGCATTTTTTCCTTAATTTTGTATCATTAAATTTCTTAACCTAAATTTCTGATTGCATAGTTGTAACCAATAAACATTGATTTAAACAGATATGCTGAGTTTATAATTGATTCACCTCCCAACTCAATGAGTTTTCCCATAAATCAAACTTATCTCAAGCTCCATGTCCTTTTTTTGTCCCACCCGTGACAATACTTTAACATTTAATAAAATTGTCAAAAATATCCATAAAAATAATAAAAAATTAGTAAAATGTTCAGTATCTTATTAAGAACATAGTTCAAATTTTGGTTGTTAATTTTTATGTATATTTACATTCTTACACATGTGTGAATACCAAAAAACATGGTCCAAGTGTCCCACCCATGACAATGGAATGGCCCCTTGGTCAGACCTCAACTGGAGAAGTGTACAGTTCTGGGCACCACAATTTAAGGATATTGACAAGCTGGAACATGTGCAGAGGAGGGTGACCAAGATGATAAAAGCTGTGGAAACCAAGCCTTATGAGGAAAGTTTGAATGAGTTGGGGATGTTTAGCCTGGGATGGGATCTGATAGCCATCTTCTAATATCTCAAAGGCTGGAAGATGGAGCAAGCTTGTTTTCTGCTGCTAACAGAGGGTAGGAACCTGAACCTGAATGGATTCAAAGGCCAAGAAAGGAGATTCCGACTAAACCATAGGAAGAACTTTATAACTGTAAGAGCTGTTCAGTAGTGGAATGAACTACCTCAGAAGGTGGTGGATTCTCCTTTACTGGAGGTTTTTAAAAGAGGTTGGATGCCCCTCTGCCAGATTCTTTTGCTGCGATTCCTGCACTGCACGGCGGTGGACTAGATGAGCCTTGGGTTCCCCCTCCAACTCTAGAATTCTGTGATTCTATATACTTGTACTGCACACTTAAGGCATCCCATGCAGACAGAGGACTAATTTTTTATCATAGTTTATGCTATGCGAAGTCAGAACTTTGCCGTTCGGTCCTTAAGAACAAAACAAAACCGGGCGGCGGAGGAATAAACTTTGCACATGCTCGATGGCACTCAGCCCCTCCACGCCTTCCCACCTTCAGCCGCTGGAGAAGGTCCCTGCTGCTGGCCACGGCCCGGGCGAAGCCCTTATCGGGCGGAGGGCCCTCCCGCTCTTCCTCGTTCCCCGCCGCCGCCACCGCCGCCGCCGCCGTCAGGGCCAGCCCGAGCCCCACGCCCAGCCGCCAGCGGCTCCCGCGAGAGGGCGGACTCCATCGCGCCCCATGGCCGCCGCTCCCCGGGCGCCTCACGGGTAGCAGGACCCTCCGCGCTGCCGCCAGCCCTCGCAGCATGGCCGCCCAAGAGCTGTCTCGCTCGCCCGACTCCCTCCTGTCTCAGGCCTAGGCCCGCGTCGCTAGGAGATGCGCCAGGCAGGAGCAGGAGCCCCCAGAGGGCATCGAGCGGAGCCGTCCGCTTCTAGGTAGGCGCCCGCAATCAGACAGCGCAGGAGCCCATCGAGCGCATCGAGCGGAGTCTTGCGGGGCTTGTTTTCATCCCTGCGGAGTCACATTTGATTCTCATTGTGCCAAACAGCCAGCCCACCCCCTCTGTATTCATCAGTGACTTTTCTTTCTTTCTTTCTCTTTCTTTCTTTCTTTCTTTCTTTCTTTCTTTCTTTCTTTCTTTCTTTCTTTCTTTCGGCGGCACCCAGGCTTATTGTTTGGTTAATGTTTAAAAATCTAGTTGGATTAATGCTTTGAAATCATGTCTGATTTTTATTTGTAACTAGTAGGAGAACACTTCAGTTTCCCAGGACATTCTATACAAGATCTCAAAGTAGCTCTTATTACAAAAGAATTTCAGAAATAGACTGGAAAGAGAAGTTGCTGAATTGCAACTTATTACCAAACTTAAAACCATGGAGATACCTGGTCTGAATAGACATTGGATTTTTATCTCATTATACATGATAAAGCTATTTTTAGCCACCTCACCCCTTGCTTTTTCCTGTAATACCAATTGCAGTAGTTAACAGTTCTCAAAGCTACAAACAGGAGTCTGACCAAACTGGGAGGCAGTGGAAGGCAGGAGTGCCTGGCATGCTCTCTGGACCATGGGGACGTCAACAGGTTTACCACACCTATCAGTCAACCACCCATTCCCACCACCCTTCTGAGTAATACTCCTCCTCACCCTCTCCCTATATATAAGGGTCTGGTGACTTCTGTTTCAGTGTATCTGAAGAAGTGTGAATGCACACGAAAGCTCATACCAATGGCAAACTTATTTGGTCTCTAAGGTGCTACTGGAAGGAATTTTTTAATTTTATTTTTAACTGAAACTTTTTAGAATGTTACAGAATGCTTCCCCCACCCTGCAAATGTAGGTGTGGATGGTGCTATGGGAATTCAACCGATCAATTCTTCATCCACCTTTTACCCTCACAACCCCGTAAAGCAGATTAGGCTCAGACCCTCCAAGTGTCCCTATTTTCCAGGGGCAGTCCTGGATTTACAGAAGCCATACCGGTTTCTGATTTGATCCTGGAATGTCCCGCTTTTCCTTAGGACATCCCTATTTTCATTGGAGGGTATGGTAGGACGTCTCTATTTTCATCTGAGAAATGTTGGAGGGTTACAGCTGGAGTGACAGCTATTATTAAGCCATCATTAAAAGTGATTTAAAGCAGGGGAGGGGAGCCTGTGGCCCTCCAGTTGCTGTTAGGCTCCAAGTCTCATTAGAAAGCAGGTCAGGGATTATAGAGGTTGTCATCCAACAATGTCTAGAGGTTGGAAGAATGGAGTATATACACATTTTATTCCTTACAGGTAGGTAGCCGTGTTGGTCTGACGTAGTAAAAAATAAATTAAAAAAAAATCCTTCCAGTAGCACCTTAGAAACCAACTAAGTTTGTCATAGATATGAGCTTTCGTGTGCATGCACACTTCTTCAGATACACTGAAACAGGAAAAAAACAAGTGGTGAGGTGCTAAAGAAAGCTTTATCATGTATAATGAGATAAGAATCCAATGTCCTTATTCAGACCAGGTCTCTCCATGGTTTTAAGCTTGGTAATGAGTTGCAATTCAGCAACTTCTCTTTCCAGTCCGTTTCTGAATTTTTTCTGTAATAAAACAGCTACTTTGAGATCTTGTATAGAATGTCCTGGGAGAGTGAAGTGTTCTCCTACTGGTTTCTCTGTCTTGTGATTCCTGATGTCAGATTTATGTCCATTTATCCTTTGGCGTAGGGTTTGGCCTGTTTGTCCAATATAAAGAGCTGAAGGGCACCGTTGATGGCATACACCATGCTAGAAGATGAGCAATTAAATAGCCCTGAGATAGTATGTTTGATGTTGTTGGGGCCAGTAATGGTGTTGTCCGAGTGTATGTGGCAGCAAAGTTGGCATCTGGGTTTATTGCAGGCTCTGGTACCAGCGTCCATGTTAAGTCTGGTGGTGGTATTATTGTGGGTAAGTTGTTGTTTAAGATTGGGTGGCTGTCTGTAGGCAATGAAAGGCCTCCCTCCCAGAGCTTGAGAAAGAGAACTGTCATTGTCTAGGAGAGGTTGTAGATCTCTGATGATGTGCTGTACTGCTTTAGCTTGGGAGCTGTATGTGATTACTAGTGGTGTTCTGTTGTTTTCTTTTTTGGGTCTTTTAATTTTATTCCTGCTGCCTGACAAGCTTCACTTACCATTAGGCAGAGCAAGACAACCTACCTCAGCAGATTTTGGAGCCAAGTTAAAAAGCAGCTAAGTGTTCATTTTTAAATTTATTATTATATACTAACCACCATTTGTATTTTATGCCTCAGGCTTGGTCCAAAATGTCCAGAACTGTCTCCATCTTGGGCTTTGTTCACTGGGATGCTCTTTTGCACAAGCTCCATTGAAATGAAAGGGGGGGGGAGACACATCCTGGTGGATCGTACCCATTACTTTTAAAGTCTAAAACTCAGCAACTGAAATAAGGCCACACTGAGGGCAAGTAGGTGGAGCAATGATGAAAACCAAGGATGGAAGCAAATTATTTTGGCCGTTAACAATTTATTCTGTACTATAAAGTAGTGCAGGATCCAGGAAATATAGAATAACAAATTCTTGCATCCTTCCCCGCGTCCAGTGATGTTTTGAACTATGGAGCTGGGCTCCAAGCCAGACCAAACCACTTTCAGATGTGCAATCAAATGCAGACCAGGTGGGATTCATTTCAGCATTTGTTGTTTTAATTCTCATTACTATTTTCCCAATAAAACAGAGTCATTTATCATATGCCAAATTCATATCCAACATAGGCAAAGTCTGGATTCACTTAAGAGCATTTTACTTTGGCACATTACTTACAGCAACAGTATTGAATGCACAGCGGCAGAGCGTGCCTTCCCAGTGCCCAGGGCTTGGAGGGCACCATGAGGACGCCGATGGAGAGGCGGGCGCCCTTCTCAACTGGATTAGGCTGATTGGAAGCGGCCTGCCTCTTGCATTCTCATGTCGCTCTTCCATTGCAGGAAAGAAGGGAGAAATGAGCAAGACCCAGGACACCCTTCCAGTCAGCCAGGTGGGGAAGTGCCGGATGCCAGCCCTGCTCCCCTTCCAACCCTGAAAGCTGGGCAATGCTTCCCTCATTGAGGGATCCGGTCGTGGGGGCACCTTGTTGCGACCCCTCCAAAAATGTGCCCGTGGCCATGCGCCCCCCTCCATGCTAGGCCACTGCGACTGCATTGTGTTGATTGACCTTTCCATTTGAATCGCGGTGGAATGATTTCTTGGGCTCAGCCTTTGCTCTGGACTTTTTTCCAAGCAGCATGGAAATAAGCATAACTCTTCCTTTGCCCTATTTGCATTATGCCAGGGGTAGCCCAAGTTGCACGTTCAGGATGTTTTGGGCCTGCAACTCTCATCAACCTTGACCACTAGTACTGCTGGCTTGGTCTCATGGGAGTTTTGCCCTTCTTTGTGTCCCTAAGCTGTCTGTTAAAGTCACAGGCCCAGCCCAATACATTTTGGTACCGAAACTTCAAATGGCAACTTCCCCCTCACTATAACAAATGGCAACTTCCTCCTCACCATCACCATCACCTCAAATTACTTTTCACCCCCCAATTTTTGATAGAACCTTTAAAAG
Source organism: Zootoca vivipara (assembly GCF_963506605.1). NCBI lineage: Eukaryota > Metazoa > Chordata > Lepidosauria > Squamata > Lacertidae > Zootoca > Zootoca vivipara. The sequence goes on along the minus strand of NC_083289.1, from coordinate 5,468,718 downwards.
GAGCTGAAGTTGAGGATGAAGTTTGATGGGACCCCCATTTTCCATCCTATGTCTTGCCAGTGCTGGACTGAAGACACCCTTCCTCCCGTTTCTATCACCACACGAGAAAAGTTGCATGCACAAAACCCGTAAGATGGGAAAATAAAGATCACAAGGCAGCATGTTTTTACAAAATGTCCTAGAGTGCTTGTTCTTTTATTCTATTATCAATTATACAATGTTTACATACAGATACGTTTTTTTAAAACTGCTAAAAAAAAAGTGTGTCAAACAAACATGTGGCAAATACCAAATGTATTTGATTCCCTTGAGCTTCAGACAAAAACAGAGTAACAACTGGAATTCATTGATGAAAAATGTTTGGTTTGTTCCCCAGTGCAGCGGATCTTAAGACGCTGCCATGGAATGACTTTTTGTAGACCAAAATGCTGCCTAACCATTTGTAGTGAGCTGTAAATTGCACGTTTTCAACTCAGGCATTAAATAGTTTAAAATGGGGCCTACAGGCCTGTTTTGTTCTCAAATGCAAAGGCCAAACCGTTGCAGCTTGAGGCATCTCCAAGGAAATCAAATTACTGAGCTGGACAAACCGCTGAGATTCAGGAATACCATTCAAAGGACCACACAAGTACCTTTAGTTTCAAGGAATGTCAGTCAAACACACCCACCCCTCCTTGTCCCTCTCCTGAGTTTCTAACACCAATCTTTGTTTAATATCTAAGTTGGCTGGACAGGTGGAATAGAATATTTCTGCCATCACCTGCCCCCACCCCCCAGCAAAGGCTGCACACAATTTGCAGCACTGAATTCTACAAAACGGAGGCAACATTAGGGCCAGGAATATGGCACAGCTGATTCACAGACACATGGAGCATAACGCCATACATATACATATACATGTATATGTATGGTGTTTTCCCTGACTCCATGCCTGGGGTTTAGCAAGTGGACCTGTGAGTATAGCAACATGGGAGGACAGTAATAAAATAAAGAGACATTTCAGGGTTTCATGGCAAGCAGGTGAAAAAAAAAATCAAAACAAAGCTGACAGTGGGTGGTGTGGTCGCAGCTATGGTGGTTTTCACATGTTGTTTAGCTCCAGTAAAGTTTGATCCAGCATTTGATGCATATTGAGGTTCTCTTCTTTGGCATGTGCCACTTTCTCTGTTTTGGATTAGAAAAGTCAAGTTATGAAAAAAAATGTCATTGCTTTATATTAATTGTACAAAGGCAAATATCATTTGTAAATGAGCATGGAGGGAGCATGACTGCGACATATTAGGATTAACATAAACAAAGGCAACACCCTTCAGAGCAGCCAGCAACCCAAAAACACTTTTGCCAAATGAGAAGCGAGTTATCTGTTGGGTCCATCGTCAAAGGAGGCAGCAGCCAAGAACTGGGACTATCATATCAAACGTAACACCAAAGAACCGTTGGGGGGGGGGGGACTTAAATAGAGTAAGTTAAGCTACAACTTTGGGGAGTGTTTTTTGTTTTAATCCTAGGGGCACCAAAAAACCCATCAACCTCATGTCACACGACTGCTGCAACAGAGTAATGCAATGAGCTTTCTAATTTTTCTTTTAAAAATAGTAATAATAAGGAAAGGTACAAAAGCATGTCAGGCAGCTAGTTCCAGGGAAAGTCCAGGAGGAAATTCTAACATGTTCTTAAAAAATGCTGATGACAGGACTTCAGAAGCAGTTCTACCCATTCAACATTTAACAACTACAGTGGTGCCTCGCTTAACGAATGCCCTGCTTAACGGAATTTCCGCTTAACGAAAGGTTTCTTCTAGCGGAGGTTGCCTCGCTAGACGAATGCGTTTTACGAAAGATTTGTCTAGCGAATCGCGGTTTCCCATAGGAATGAATCGAAATTCAATTAATGCGCTCCTATGGGCAAAAAAAAAAATTCAATGCATTCCTATGGGATTCGCTAGACGAATTTTTCGTTATAAGAAAAGACCTGTGGAACGAATTAAATTTGTCTAGCGAGGCACCACTGTACCAGAAAATGAAAGATGGGCAGGGGGACCAGCTTGACTGTTTGGAAAAAACCTCAAGTGACTTATTTTTACAGCAGCCTTCCAACCCCCCCACCCCACCCCGGCAAAAGAGAAAGAAAGAGAAAGAAAGTGTTTTACAACAGTTCTTAGTTTTGTGACATGCACACTTTGTAGGACAGCCCCTAAACATGCTTCAGTGATGCTGACATAAGCACAGAAACTCCAGAACCACATACAACCGAAGAGCAACAGTGACCTTCTTATGATGCAAGAAAGCGTACCTTTAAATTGACCAGAGGTTCTCAATAACGGCTTCTTCTTTAGGTGAGTAGTTTAACCCATAAACAAAAGCTGTTTTTACTGGGACTCAAACTTGTGGGGTTCAGATTCCAAATAAGCAGCTGGGAGTACATTTTCTCTCTGCTCCCCCCTCTCTCAGTGAAAACTCCACTCTAAGAGGAAGGCTGCTTGATTTCCTCTCTGTAAAATTATCACCAGGCATATAGCTGGCCTTTGAACAATAAAGAAAAAGTTCTAAACAGAGCACAACTGACCAGTGAAATTTTAAAATGTCCCTAAGTCAAGCCAGTTTCACTTCCCACGATCAGTGAAGCAATAATTTCTTACTTGCACGGGTCTCTTGCATATTTCAGTATCAATTGAATCACAAGCACATTTGTTAGAAAGGGGCTGGTTCATACTAAAGCTTAATCCTCGTTCAGGGCCAACTTTAGTTCATTAGTTAGACGGCGGTTTTGCTCAAGCTGCTGGTAGAGCTGGTCTGTGCAAGTCAGCAAGCGAATCAGGAGAAAAAAGAAGGAGGAAGAGGCAGAAGGAACAGAAGGTTAGAGACAGAGCAAAGAATTAACCAGAAAAATCACCCCATGCAGGCATCTCAGTAGCCAGAAAGACATTGGAAAAAGTGCACGAGTTCCAAGCAATCTGGAGATGAAAACACAGACTTCAAAAGCTCAAACAGGTCCAGTGTTAGTGATGGCCCTGTGGCGCTCCAGATGCTGTTGGATTACAACTCCCATCAGCCCTGACCATTAGCCAAGTTAGCTGGGACACATGGGAGCTGGAGTCCAGTAACACCTGGAGATTCCTCATGCCCTTGTTACAGGCTGTGCCTCAATGCATGGCAGAGACCCAGCCAGGAAGAACAGCCTACCGTCAAAGGCGCGCAATGTGCTCACTGCCAATAACCACATAAGAAGATGATCATAAACTGGAGAACCACCACTCCTTTCTGCAATGGGGGACGGTGGCATAGCATGCACCGGGGCTAGGCAGCACCATTAAGGGTGGCAGGCCAGGAGATGGCCAAGTATCAGACTTGGGGCACCATTCAGAAGAATGTAACATGAGCCCTGGGTCCAGCAGTCTTTCCCACACTGGCCAACCAAAATCAACTGTCCCATAATTCATCCCAGTTTTGCACACCTCAGAGTTGTTCACCAAAGTTCCAGAGCCCTGAACACAAGCCTCGCCCTATATCGGCTTCCTGGTGTCATTAGGAGGCTGTGGCATTTCCCTGGCAATGTAAAGGCTGTAGCCGGATTTTGGCTAAAAAAATTTAAACGCAAACACATTTTGCATGTTAGACACATTTCTCTGAACTTTCTCCCACTGATTTATCCCACTTTCTTCAAGGAGCTCAAAATGGTGTACAGGGTTCTCCCTCTTTCCATTTTCTCCTCACAGCAACCCTGTGAGGTTAGGCTGAGAGGTAGCAATGGGCTCAAGGTCACCCAGTGAGCTTTGTGGCAAGTGGGGATTTGAACCCTGGTCTCCCAGGTCCATGGGTAGGCAAACTAAGGCCCAGGGGCCAGATCTGGCCCAAGCGCCTTCTAAATCTGGCTCACGGACGGCCCAGGAATCAGCGTGTTTTTACATGAGTAGAATGTGGCCTTTTATTTAAAATGCATCTCTGGGTTATTTGTGGGGCATAGGAATTCATTGTCCCCCCCCCCTTCAAAATACAGTCCGGCCCCCCACAAGGTCTGAGGGACAGTGGACCGGCCCCCTGCTGAAAAAGTCCAACACTCTTAACCACTACCACATGTCAGCTCCATTGTTGAACAGAGAGCACCCAGAAGCCTCTATAATAAGATCCAAGTGAGACAGGCTTTCCTGCTTGTATGAAAAGTTCCCATTATCCAGCCAAAGTTTCTGGACAGCTCTTCACTGCCTCCTTTTATCCCCAGAAGAACCTCAAATATTCTATAAGATATGCATATGTTTATGAGACTGCATTTTTGCAAACTGCCCTGCAAGTGAGGATAAATAAACTGGGTAATATTACACCGGACAGAATACGACCACAGGAATCATATTGCCGGGAGATACATTTGATGTGATGACTTTCAATACTTCAGCTGCCCTTTTATATTTCTTTAAGTAATTCATTTGTAATTTGTAATGTAATTATATGTAATTTATTGGCATTGAACTGTATGGCCTGATTCTTTTACATAACATTCTGCTTTGGGATTTCGATACAAGGCAATGAACAAGCTAAATACATGGAGAGGCTAAGGCTTGCCCCTACATTGTTTTCTCAACATATTTCAAGTATATAAAAATAATAACAGTCAACACATTTATGGTTAACTAGTGAACTAAACAAACATAGAAGCCCAGTAACAAAAGTGTGACACAGAAGTGAAATAAGTCATGACAACAATAGAACAAAACTGATAACATGTCCATTTTCATTGATGAAATTAATTTGCGTTACCACTAAACCATCCATGTATTATGAAGTAGACTCAATTCTCACAAGAAACTTCACCGAGTCATTGTGTCCTTTGGCGTGTATCAATGAGATCATACATCTGTTAAGGATTATGTACATGAGTAAAATATGTGTCCAAGTGGCTCTCTCAAATCAAGGTACAGATGCTCCAAGGGACCAGTTATTTCCAATAGCTATGGAGGAAGCCACCAGCCTCAAATTCTCTTGCTCTGGTTGTTGGGACTCTCAATGAGCAGCTTAGTGTTGGGGTGCTATTAGAAAGGGCAGGCCTGTGGCAGCCTTCCAAACTTGGTGCTCTCCATATATTTTGAACTACAACTCCCATCAGCCCTGAGAACTGGCCCTGGGGCTGGGGATGTATAGAGTTGTATTCCAAAACATCTAGAGGGTGCAAAGTCTTGATGTGAGAACACCTTTTGGATATACTTTATTAATATTTATTTTACGGCAATGCACATTTATTTCTATACATACTTTCCCTCCAAATAATATCAGAGCACTTACAAAACAACAACAAATAAAATACAGTTTAAATAAAATACTTATTTAAGAACATTAAACCACTGTATAATTCTACCCACCATAGCCAGTAATATCTATTATTATTATTCTAAGCTGGGGCCCTGGGAAAGCAGGTACTGTAGGTCTTCAAGCAAGTTTTCATAAGCTAGCAAACTTCTACTGTAAGCATCTCAGAAAACGTGCATTGATATGTAAATGTCACAAATAAATAAAGACTGTCCCGGTCACATGAAACACAATATACAGTCGTACCTTGGAAGTCAAACAGAATCCGTTCCGGAAGTCCATTCGACTTCCAAAACGTTTGAAAACCAAAGCACAGCTTATGATTGGCTGCAGGAAGTTCCTGCAGCCAATCAGAAGCCGCAGAAGCCCTGTTGGACGTTCAGCTTCCAAAACAACGTCCAAAAACCGGAACACTCAATCGTTCGGGAGTAAAGGCGTTTGAGATCCAAGGTACGACTGTACATATCTATTCAGAATTTGGTTACAAATTTGTTTAATGGGATTCCTCTCAAATAAGTGGGCATGCACCCACTTACTTGGGAGTAAGCAACACTGAATTCAGCTAGTTCCAAGCAGACATTCACAGGACCGCAATGTTAGCAATGTTTCTTCTCATATGAAGATTATGCTTTCCTCATTTACCTTCACATTACATGGAGGGCTTACTATGATGAGGATTCAAATGAAACCAAATTTTGCCAGCTAGCCACCAGTTAATTCCGGAGCATCTCCATTTTTCACAGATGAAACAATTATTGTATTGTATGTATCACCACATTTTGTTATTGTCCTGTCCATATCATGACTTATTTCCGTTCGATCACTCTTGCAGATTTGGAGTTGCTTGCCTGCCTAGGTCTTCAGAGGAAGACAACTGTTTTGCAAGCCAAATACCACCCTGGCAACCAACTGGCCAACACCTTCGCCAGCAGGCAAATGTTTCCAGCCAACAGCTACACTGGGCAACTCCCCAACCACAGACTGATCCACGATGGTCCAAACAAATAGGAGTTCAGCCTGTGACATGTGAAAAGTATTTGTTTTTCTCAGCCTCAGCTCTTTGCTCAATCTGGGTTTTCAGTTTCCTTTGTTGGATGTGGTTCTGCCACCTTCCCCTTTGATCCCCTCCAGAATCATAAGTGTTAGAACAGTGTTTATTTTTAAGTGGAAGCTGAGATTCTCAGAACACTCAGTTCTGAGAGCGTCCACACACAGAAGCCTGGCTACAGTGGACTTTGGTGAAATGCAGCGGTGATATGCAGAGATCAATGTGGCCCTCAGTTCTGAGCTGACAGGCCTCCAGATGCCCACCTTTAAACAAATACTTCTTAAGAATCCAGCTTATATTGTCTCACCTGGCTAAAGGGAGGGAGAAGTCAAGGAAGAAAAAGGAAACCAGCTTTATAAAGGAGACCCTTTCCCCATTCTTACCATCCAACAATGGGAGGTTACACTACGAATGTTGTATTCTTGGATTAAAGGCAGGAGGTTTGTGAAATGGAATGAGTGGGGAGGGTAGAGTGGAAGACAAGAGGCAAAAAGTAAAATAAAATAAAAAGTAAGAATAAATCCCTAATGGCGAGAAAGCAATTTTTTATATTTTATTCATACTTGAAACGATGGAAATAAATAAAAGAGATAGCAAAAGAGATACAGCTTACACAGTGGGATTCTTTTTTTTTATTTTACACTGAAAGTTGGCCAGTTTCTGTACAGTCGAAAAGGCACGGAAGAGGGAGGAGAGAGGAAGAGACAGAGTTCACCCCACGTCCTGCGAGCAAAGGGAGAGCTAGGAGGAAAAGGTTAAAGGGAAACTGGGCGAGAAGGACAGGACCATGAACTGAGAAACAGCCAGCAGCTTGGAAAAGATGGGTTGTCCAGCGTGATGAAGGTGTCTTTGGAGGAGTGAAGCAAAGACATTTATCTGCACAGAGATAAAAGAAAGGAAATGAAAAAAAAATGGCATCATGGATGGCGTGGAAGAGGCAGCAAGCAAGGGAGAGGAGCAAGACAGGAGAGAGGCAACAAGTCAGAGAAACAAAGCCTGCTTTGATCAGCAGGCTACTCCTGCTGTAATGACACATTTCACAGTTGGGGCTGTCAGCCCTCCCAAACTGGGGTGAGATGGGGAGCTGCCAGAGTCAACATTTTTCTTTAACTCCAAATGCTGCACTCAGAACATGCCTTGCTCACTATGACAAATTTATGCAAATCATCCAGGGGGGGGGGCTTTGAGCTCATGGGCGTCTTAATTGCATTCCCACCCCCTTACACTTTAGAGCAGGCATCCCCAAACTTCGGCCCTCCAGATGTTTTGGACTACAATTCCCATCATCCTTGACCACTGGTCCTGTTAGCTAGGGATCATGGGAGTTGTAGGCGAAAACATCTGGAGGGCCGCAGTTTGGGGATGCCTGCTTTAGAGTGACTGAGGTGACAAAGAAGATGACCGTCAGTTTAAGGGGTGCAGGGTTGGTTGAAGGCAAGGGGCCAATTGCCTCCTCAAGCACTCTTGGCAGGTATTTATTTTTAATATCCACAATTAATATTCACTTTCAAAACATATACGAAAATGGTGCTAAAACATCTATCACTGCACCTTATTCAGAGTAGCTCTTGGCACACACAATTCTAAGAGTCAAAAGCAGCCTGGTGCTCTCCAGATGTTGTTGGAGTCCAACTCCCATCAGCCCCAGTCAGAATGGCCAATGGCCAGGAATAATGGGAGCTAGAACCTAACACCGCAGGGGGCAGACCAGGTTGGAGAAGGTTGGAAGACCCTCATTCACACACCTGCTACTTCAAGCCAGGCATATCCAACTTCCTCACCTGCTTTTTCCAAATTCCCTCAGGCAGGACCTGGAAAAAAACCCCTCTACTTTCTCTAGCCAAAAAGGTTATTGTGTTAGTGCGCAATGTTCAGTCAATGTGCAGAAATTCAAAAGAAATTTTGCAAAGAAGCTAGCCATGCAATTTGGGAAGGAGGTTGAGATTTCCCCTTTTGCTGTTTTTAAATAAGTTAGCAAATTTATTGTTACGAGATCTCAGTACAGGACAGTTGACTTCTGCTCAGCATTTCTTAGGACATTGTAAAGCCAATCGACCCCACAGACTCAAACTCCCAGCAATTTCCACTATTTATGGGCTACTTGTTTTTATGGATAAGGTGTTGGTGTGTGGAGTGCCGCAGGGCACAATCCTTTCCCCAATGCTTTTCAACATCTTTATGCGCCCCCTCGCCCAGATTGTCCGGAGATTTGGGCTGGACAATCACCAATATGCTGATGACACCCAGCTCTACCTGCTGATGGATGGCCACTTTAGAATCATAGAATCATAGAGTTGGAAGAGACAAGAGCCATTCAGCCCAACCCCCTGACTCAGCCCCAGACACACTGACCAGATGTTTGGAGGCTGTGGCTGGATGGCTTCGTAGGACTGAAATTAAATCCTTCAAAGACACAAGTCCTCTGGCTGGGTCAGGATGGTATAGGGTTGGGGGACCAACTCCCTTCTCTTGCAGGGGCTCAATTAGTGCCAGTGTCTTCCGTTAAGTGTCTGGGTGTAATCCTTGACGCCTCCCTTTCCAGGGAGGCACAGATTACAGCAGGCATCCCCAAACTTCGGCCCTCCAGATGTTTTGGACTACAATTCCCATCATCTCTGACCACTGGTCCTGTTAGCTAGGGATCATGGGAGTTGTAGGCCAAAACATCTGGAGGGCCGCAGTTTGGGGATGCCAGGATTACAGCAACAGTCAAGGCGACATTTTTCCATCTGCGCCGTATCAAGTAGTTGGCCCCCTACCTTTCCCGCCCCAACCTGGCCACAGTCCATGTGACTGTCACCTCCAGGCTTGACTACTGTAACTTGCTCTACGCGGGGCTGCCCTTGAAACTGTCCCAGAAACTCCAGCGGGTGCAGAACGCTGCAGTGAGGCTCCTTACAGAGACCTTGCCATGGCAGCATATTCATCCAGTGCTTTACCAGCTGCACTGGCTCCCGGTGGAGTACCGGGTCATATTTAAGGTGCTGGTTTTGACATTTAAAGCCCTATGCAGCCTAGGACCCTCGTACTTACGGGACTGTCTCTCCCAGTTTGCCCCGCAGAGGACCCTCAGATCCACAAATAGTAACAGTTTAAGGGTCCCAGGCCCTAAAGAAGCCAGACTCTCCTCCACAAGGGCCAGAGCCCGTTCAGTGATGGCACCGACCTGGTGGAATGCTCTGTCCCATGAGACTAGGGCCCTGCGGGACTTGATCTCCTTCCGCGGGGCCTGTAAGACAGAGTTATTCTGCCTGGCCTTCAATTTAACCTAAGCTTCCATTCCTTTTTCCCTTCCCCTGGCGATGCTATATTGATGTTGTGTTTTATGCTGTTTTAAAGTTGTTTTAAAGTTTTAATCAATGTTTTTATATCTGTTGTTAGCCGCCCTGAGCCCGGTTTTTAAACTGGGAAGGGCAGGGTATAAATAAATTTATTATTAAGGGCAGGGTATAAATAAAATTTATTATTATTACAGTGGTGCCTCGCTAGACAAATTTAATTTGTTCCACGGGTCTTTTCTTATAACGAAAAATTCGTCTAGCGAATCCCATAGGAATGCATTGAAAAAAATTTGAATTTTTTTTTTGCCCATAATTGAATTTCAATGCATTCCTATGGGAAACCGCGATTCGCTAGACGAATTTTTCATAAAATGAATTCGTCTAGCGAGGCAACCCCCACTAGAAAAAACCTTTCGTTAAGCGGAAATTTCGTTAAGCAGGGCATTCGTTAAGCGAGGCACAACTGTATTATTATTGTCATGTTCTGAGAATCTGAGACTCTGAAAGAATGGGAAGATGTCACTGTTCTTCTAGTGGCCAACTAAAGGCCTATTATGGGAAATCTACAAAGCAGGATCCCAGTGCAACACAGCAACTCACTCCACTTGTGATTTGTAGCAACTGGTATTCGGAGGCATCCTGCCTCTGACAGTGGAGGTAGAACAAAGCCTTTGTGGCTTGTAGCCTTAGCCTCCTTCCACGAATTTGCCCAATCCTATTTTAAAGCCACCTAAGTTGGTGGCCATCACCACCTCCTGTGGGGGCAAATTCCATAGTTTAACTATGTGCTGCATGAAGGAGTCCTTCCTTCTGCCTGTCCTGAATCTCCCAAGTGTCACTGGATCTCCCTGAGTGCTCCTGTTCAGGCCTTATTTCTCTTAAAGCAACATGCGCCAGTCTGTTAACTACACTGAACCTCTTGCATAGCAGGAATGCATGAAATAGTAAAGCAAAACGATATTGAGAAGCAGGATCCTATAAATGTGTGGCTGTTTTTAAAAGCAGGTGGGCCGCAGGTAGCATAGTTTATCCAACCTTAAGTATGTTTACTAGGAAGTACATTCCACTGATTTCAACTGAGTTCATCTCCTAGTAGTGGAGGTTAGGAATGCAACCGTAGAAACTTGCTAAATTTGGGAACTGAACTTAAAAATGCTGCAACAGAAGAGAACTTGAAGGAGAAACACTCCAAAAAGGGTGTGGGGGAGAGAGCAGGATGGACACACACTTAGGTAAAAATGAGCCTTGTAGGAATGTCAGATGAATTCATCAATCCAAGCATGAAACTTGCCCACTCTTTACTGCAATAGAAAAAGCTCAAAGGCCATTGAATTTCCCTCTCACCGAATTTCCCTCTTGTTAAGAGAGGCTGGTAAGTTGCCCAGCAAAAAGAATTGCACTGGGTGGCTGGGGAACCTCACAGCTGATGGCCAATAATTTGTGTTATGAATTTGGCTGCCAGCCGATCTATTGCTGACTAGGAATGCCTTGTGCTCTATGAAACCACCAAACTGGCATGGAAATTATTAGGAGACCCTTTAACAAACTCTCCAAGATTTTAAAGGTTGGAGGCTTACTTTTATTTAAAAAGTCCTGCCCCGCCCCCCACCCTAGATGCTCCAATCAGACCACAGACATGCCAGCCAGCACCAGGCATGCGGAAAGGCCAGCCCTGCACTAAAGAGTGAGCCAGTTTAACCTGCCAGGCGGCAGCGAGGTGCCTCAGGGGCAGAGGGCGCAGGCAGAAACAAGAGGCCAATTACATGGAAGTCATGTCGTTGAGAGCGTGATCCAGCTCCTCGCTGATGGCCTTGTACTTGAGTTTCTGAGCATACAACTCATCTGAGAGTCACCATGGGGAAGGTAGAAGAAGTGTGAGGAGGAGGAGGAGGAGGAGGCAGTGACCAAGGGTGATGTGGAAGCAAAACACCGTCCGGAAGTCATGGCAGCCAGGAGGGGAGAAATGGAGGTGTGCGGAAGGCAGCGGCGTGTGGCACAGGAGAGGTGTGAGAGAGAGAGCAAAAGAAAACAGAGAGGAGTCAAATGGGTTGAAAAAGAATTCAAGCAGTGGAGTTGCTAGATGTGGGTAGAAATAATAACAATACAGCAAGCAAATGGTGGGAAACAAACATCGAAGTGATACTGCAAAACTCTCCTAGATGCTAGCTTTCCATTAAACCTGCATAAAACTTGTTCCCACTTTTCTACATGCATCTGAGCTGTTCCATCCCTGCAGTCAAACGTCGTACAGTTTAGACCAGCCTTCCCCAAGCCAGTGCCCTCCAGATGCTTGGACTACAATTAACATCAGCTCCAGCATGATGCAACTGTGCTGGCTTGGGGGTGTTAAGAGTTGTAGTCCAAAACATCTGGAGGGCACCAGGTTGGAGAACTCTGTGGCCTAGGCACAGCTTGAAGCAGAAGTTGCACAGCCCCCACCTAAGGAAGGCTTTCCTACCAGAAACGCATTGGGGCACCAGCATTTCACCAGAGGGAACTTTTTTTTCCTAGGACCTGTCAAAAGTCCTTATCTCTCCTACTGCTCCTTTTGATTCTGTCATTGCATCATGGGGCTTGAACTCTTGGACCTGGTGCCACTGTCACAGGGTCAGACAGCAGATTGGCTCAGCAGAAAGAATAGCGCTGAGGCCCAAGGGGCTCTGAAACCAAACTCCTCCTTTTCCCCCAGAGATGTAGGCCCCTCAAGACCCCTTCTACCCTCTCCCTGTTGGAAGCACCAGAACACACAACCTGGCAAAGTCCAAGTCCAAAACATTCTTCCAGTAGTATAACAGCAGACAACCCCTTCCTACGCAGCAGTTCCCTACAGAATGAGAGCAGAGTCCTGCCTCATACCCCAACAAGAACAGGAAGACTTGAGGGAAGGATATCCATCAACTACTACCTTTCCCCCAAGAGTTCAACCAACACAGAAGAAAATTCCAAGGACTTTTGAAGACCTTGGAAGCAAACTGTGCATGTAACTGCTAAACAGATGCTCCCCATTAACACACAAACAAGGCTTCAAATGTCGCTGACAGCGGAGTCAGTAGGTGCCACCAAATGGCTGCCTTGACATTCATCCATCATCTCCATCAGAAAACTATGTCAACTTGCAACATTCCTAATGGGAGCAACTGCAATGCCTCCCATGGCTGACATTTTCAGCCAGTGATCTTAAGGCACTCATAGCATTTCCTATCTGACTTGTTCATTTTTTGCCGTGGAATATTCCAGAAGGACCAGGAAGTGGAGTTCAATATTCAAGAGAACGAAGTCTTGAGACACCAAAGGGACAGAGACAAAAGAGAATGCAAACGCAAAACCTTCTCTGTCTAAAGCCAGTTATCAAACATTCTGAAGCCCCATTTTCAGTCAACTGTTATTCATCTGCCCTGTTCATGCGTTAAAGGTAAAGGTTAACTCCTGTCAAATCTGACTATGGGGTGTGGTGCTCATCTCACTTTCAGGCCAAGGGAGCTGGTGTTTGTCCGCAGTTTTCCCAGATCATGTGGCCAGCATGACTGAACCACTTCTGGTGCAACGGGACTTCTGTCACACAGAAGCCAGAGCGCATGGAAACGACATTTACCTTCCCTCCACAGCAGTACCTATTTTTTTACTCGCGCTGGTGTGCTTTTGAACTGCTAGGTTGGCGGGAGCTGGGACAGAGCAACAGGAGCTAACCCCATCACACGGATTCGAACTGCTGACCTTCTGATCAAGCCTGAGAGGCTCAGTGGTTTAGACCACAGCGCCACCTGTGTCCTCTCCTGTCGATGAAAGGCAAGTTCAGCCAGCAATCTTCCTCCCTTGCCTAGTGGCCACTTCTGTTCCAGACACAGTGATGCTAGGGGGGGTCTCCCAACCTCTGCTGCCTGGCACTTATCCATGGCAGACACTTGCCAGTATTGACCAAAAATTAGCAATTGTCCACTGTATGTGCCTACTTCAAAGATGGAGTTTGCTGTCTCAGCCTTCTAGGTTAGCAAGGGATGCAAATAAAGAAACGTACCTTCTAAGTCATCAATGCTCTTCTCCAGCTTAGTTACCGACCTCTCTGCAAACTCAGCTCGGGTCTCAGCCTGGAGGCCAAGAAAACACACAAAGGCAATGGTCAAAAAGCACAAGGAAGGTATAGGAAAGCTTCTGCATTGTGCAAAGAGGCTGGGTGGTGGAAGTGGGAGAATCTTCCAAAACAGAGTGGGAAACCAGCTCCAAACAACATAGCATTTCAATTATTTTTATTTATTCATATTCCCACAAAAGGAGCCCAGGGCAGCAATTATATTTATAGGTGACATCCAATTACATTATGCTCAGAGTAGAACTAATGAAATTTATGGACCCAAAATCAATGGCCTAAAATTGGATGCAGCCCTCTGTTCTTTAGTACACAGAGACCATCAAGGACATTTTCTGATCAGAATGGAAGTTTTCCAAGAGCACAGCAAAGCTCTCATGCTTTGGGCAAGAGAGAAGATTCTTCATGGTGTTTGGCCAAAATCTCTTAAAAGCTGCAGGGAAAAGAAGAGGGTTGGCTTCTGTCCCAAGGATACAGTGGCATTTTTACCTCTTTAAGTTTGTCAGTAAGGACCTTGATCTCCTCTTCATACTTGTCTTCCTTCTGCGAGTACTGTAGATTAAGCAGACCAATGAAAGGTCAACTGAGCAGACATGGGCAGCACTGAGGTGGCAACGTCCAATATCTTTACAATCACAAGTTGAAAGACCACTAAAAATTACTGCATGAGAGGAAACCAGCAAAACTGCAATGCCAGGAGTAAGTGTTCATTGTACAAGCCCAAACAATAGCCTGTTGTAAGCTAAATGCATTAACAGTGGAAAAGCTTATAACAGGAATGGCCCTTCAAATATTGTTGGACTCCCAAATCCCACCACCACTGACCATTAGCCACACTGCCTGGGTCACTGGCTCCCCGCCCTGGCTTATAGCTCTGGCTCAAACCAGCTGTTTCTGCAGGACTGCACAATCTCTCTCATGTAGGGGGGGATCTGGAAAGAGGTTTGCACTACAACACAGAACTCCTGACACAGGATGATTAAAAGATAGCCTATTGGGTTCCTTGTTCAGCTTCATAATGCTACAAGTTACATTTCACATTGAAGTCAGTCTGTTCTTGAAAGCATCCATTGCCGATTCTCAGAAATCCAGTTAAAGGGTCAAAGACACACAGCTTTCATCTGACAACAAGTGACTGTTGATGCAGAGTTTTGCTCTCTTTTTTTAAAAAGAATAATAATAAATCCACTTTGCAAGCCTAAACAAAACTGTTATTATACTAGTTACAGGTAGGTAGCCTTGTTGGTCTGAGTCGAAGCAAAATAAAAAAATTCCTTCAGTAGCACCTTCAGTAGCACCTTAAAGACCAACTAAGTTTTTATTTTGGTATGAGCTGACGAAGTGTGCATGCACACGAAAGCTCATACCAAAATAAAAACTTAGTTGGTCTTGAAGGTGCTACTGAAGGTGCTACTGAAGGAATTTTTTATTTTGTTATTATACTGTTTTATTATTTTATTGATCTACAGAATGCTTTTACAGTTCTGTTTTACTGGAGGTCTTAGTAGAGAGAGCAGCGCTTTGCTTGCAGAAGATGGAAATGTGCTTCTCTGCCCAAGACCTGACAGCAGCCCTCTGGGCACAGCTAGGGAGAGGAAACAGTCATCTGAGGAAGCTTCAAAACCCAGCCATTCTGTATTGTATTCACTGCAAGTATCACATTGGGAGCTTTGGGTGATTAAGGCCACATTCGCACCATAAATTAAAAGTGCAATGATACCACTTTAAATGGTCATGGCTTACCCCAAAGAGTTCTGGGAGCTGTAGTTTGTTAAAGGTGCTGAGAGTCACTAGGATACTTCTATTCCCCTGGCACAGAGCTACAATTGCCCAGAGCTCCCCGTGAAGAGGGATTATTAAGTCACTCAAGGAATTGTAGTTTCAGGAGGGGAACGGGAGCCTCTCCTAACTACTCTCAGCCCCTTTAGCAAACCGCAGCTCCCAGATTTCTCTGAGGGAAGCCACAACTGTTTAAATGTGGCATTAGAAGCATCAGAAATCACTGGCAAGTAAAATATTTTTGAAAAGAGCACTTGGGAAGTAAATTCCCCACTGGAGGCAACAGGACTTACTTCAGAATAAACATTCTGAGAAGCGGCTTGGAAAGCCCATCATGGAACATTTGCACCTTTCGCAGTTAGACCATACCTTTTCTGCCTGAGCTTCCAGCGACCTCAGGTTGTTGGTCACAGTTTTCAACTCCTCTTCAAGTTCAGCACATTTGCTATTATTTTGGAATGGAGGGAGGAAAGGGGCGAAGAGGAAGAACAGTCATTGGGGGTGGGGGAGGGAAAGAGAGGGAAGAAAAGATAGAGAAAAATGAAAACTGAATCTCAGAGCTTAAGAAAGGGCCTTGAATGAAGCTGAACCCGCTTGAGATCAAAGAGATAAATTAATTGCAGAACCCAAAGTTGCTTTGAAGGATTCCAAAATATTGTCCACAGATCTGCTATGCTACTATGGCATCACACACATGTTCTGGGTTGGGTGAGCCAAGGGTCCCTAGTGGAAAGGCCCCCAAACAAACACTGCCACATTTCAGCAGGCAATTTTCAAACTGTTTGCAGAGCTGCAACAATCTTCTGTCTGGATTTTCCACTGAATTCTCTTTCTGCACTCAGGAGCCAATGCAGATGTGACTTGTACAAGCACAACTGTGGGTTTTAAAATAGCCAGGTTTATTCAGAATTTTTTATTTTGCCAACGCCAGATGTTTTGGACTACAGCTTCCAACAGCCCAAGCAACAGTTGTAGTCCAAAACACCTAAGGGCTGACTTAACCAAAACTCTTCAACCAACCCAGGAGGTTCAGCTTCTTCTTTGGGCTCGATCAGCTACAAAAAAGGTTAAGCACACACCTGTGCACACACACACACCGGCATCCACACCAGAGACGAGAGAAAGCAAACACAGGAGAGGAAGGAGAAGGATAACGGGGAGATCCAGCCACTACTGCTAAGAGGCATCTAACTAGAAGGTCAGGGTAGCCAGGAGATTTGGGTGGCAGCTTAAAAAACCTGATCATTCGGGTCACAGATACATAGGTATGTTGTCTCCAGTACCTTCTCCTCAGCAGCCATTAATGCTTTCAACGTTTGATCCATTATCCTTAACTGTTCCTCCAGCTGTCGGGCTTGGCTGTTAGTGAACACATGAAAATGCACAAGAGCCATTCACAAAACAATCCGTGTGCGAGTCAAAAGCATGCAGTGACCCAGACCAAATAAGAGAGGCCCCCAGAGGAAATGATTCAGACACCACGGAAGCGCACAGACGTACGCAGGCGCAACGACACCCACACACACGCAGGCGTGCCAAGGCATGCAGCAGACCCCCCGCAGCTGCCGCTGGAAGATAGCCAGTCACCATCCCGCACCAGACACTCAGGTACTGCGACATAAATCACACTTGCCCCACGGACCCCAGAGCCTTTTCTTAATTGGCCAGGCGGTGGCCCCTACCTTTCTGACAGTTCAGCCCGCTCCTCCGCACGCTCCAGGTCGCTCTCAATGATCACCAGTTTACGAGCCACCTATAGCAATGGGGAAAGCAGAAGGAGGGGGGAGGCTTAGGGCCCAGCAGCAGCAAGATGTAGACTGCGATGGAGAATTGTCACCCAACAATATCCAGAGGGCGATGGATCAGGGAAGGTTGTCCCAAGTAACTGTGCTGCCCGTACGTGAAACACCACAGCAGGGAGGTGGAGAGGGAGACCCATTTCAGAAGGCAGGAAGCCAAGGTCATGTCCCCAGCTTCAGGAGGTGGTGTACAACTCCCAGCGATCCTGCCCTTGTGAAATTTCATCGCTCTCTCTCTCTCTCTCAAATGCTTGCTAGGCAAAAGGCATCACTTTCTGCCTCGCTCTTGTGGGCTTCCTCCACAAAGCTTCTCCGCTCAGATCCTGGCTGTTAACAGGATGGCTGTCTCTCAGTGGGTCATCCTGCCACCCCACGCCTTCTGCAGAGCATCTCGGGTCTCCCTACTCATTGGTCCTCCTTGGAAACAGCAGCCAAACCAAGTAACCTCCCAAGGGCCCCCGGCTGCGCTCAAGTACCCACCTCTTCATACTTGCGGTCAGCGTCCTCAGCAATGTGTTTGGCCTCCTTGAGTTGGATCTCCTGGATCTCCATCTTCTCCTCATCCTTCAGGGCTCTGCTCTCAATGACCTTCATTCCTCTGGAAGGCAGAAATTACAAGGGTTGGAAAACAGCTTGATATTAAATGCCCATTTGTGTCTTGGCGATTCTGCTCCCCCTCACACACACACCCAAAAAAGTTATTTCTGTGACCTGTATGAAAACTTCCCACAAGTGCCTTCCTCACTGGTGGGCTGAAATTTTGTGCGTCCCCCCCCCCCGCTCATTGCACTTTGGGGTACCAAAATTAAACTTCAAGGTAGTCCAACTATCTAGTACATATATGGCTGCCACTCACTCGTACGGGAAAGAACAATTCGGTGCCACCCTTCCATGCTTGGCAGCGACTAGCTCAACCTCTGCTCACAAATACTTTGTAGGGATGTAAAAGGGCACAAACATCCCTTCAAAACACACAGCTACATACAATGACAGGCTATTTGCTAGTTTGCTGCTTTTTTTTAAAGCCAGTGTTCAGGGAATTCCTATTTGCACCGGGGGGGGGGGCATTCCTGTTGTATGCATCAACAGGACTGTGTAAGCCAGCCCCATGCCCTTCTGGGGCTGAAAATCATGTGCGGGTCAGTGGTCATGCATGTCTCAAATACACACAAAGGGGGAGTTAACTATAATGAAAGAATACCCTGGTGGACTGGGCCCCATGTCAGAGTGCATGTGTGTATGCTTGTCTCCACATTCACACCATACAGTTGAAGCACAATGATACCACTTTAAAAGGTCATGGCCTCCCCCCCCCCAAAGAATTCTGGGAGCTGTAGTTTGTTGAGGGTTCTGAGAGCAGTTTGGAAATCCCTATTCCCCTCAAAGAGCTACAGTTCCCAGAATGGTTTAACAATCCCTCTTCTTAGGGAACTCTGGGAGGGTATGGACGTGTGAAGATGCCATTCAGGGCCCCCCCCTTGCCAAGATATGCTATGCATTAGGGCATGTGGCCCACACAGCCGAGGCTAAAAGGCAGGCCAGGCCACAACAGTTGCTATGCTCCTGCCTCTCAACGGAGGGTTTTTGTTTTTTAAAAGAGAGACTGGACAACAGTTGGAGGGAGAGCCCCCCCCCCCAGGGCTATCCCCACCTTTCGCTCTCATCTGCCGCCTTCTCAGCCTCCTCCAGTTTCTGCAAGGCTGTTGCCAGGCGCTCCTGGGCACGATCCAGCTCTTCCTCTACCAGTTGGATACGCCTGTTCAGAGAAGCCACATCGCTCTCAGCCTGCGGAGAAAGGAAAACGCCGTGACTTTTGAGGGCGCCGAAGAGGTGGTTGGAAAGTACACCGTGAAGAGGAAAGGAGATATCAGCCAACTTCCTCCCCAACCTGGCGTCCTACAGCTCCCTCCCAGAGCTGTAAGTATGAAACATCTGGAGGGTGCCAGGCTGGGGGGGGGGAAGCAGACGGAAACAAAACAGGGGAAAGTGGTGTTTTGAGGGGGTAAGCAGACAATAAGCAACCAATTATTAAGGTAGGGTTCTTTAAAAAAGCAGACTGTGGCCATGTGTGTCCCCATCACCACTTGCCTAATCTGTTAGAATATTCCTCAACTCTTTCCTTTTCACGCGAGTTACTTCATGCAGTCTGATCCTTCACTCACTGAGCGATCAACAGCCACTTTCACTTATCGACCGTCAAAGGAAATGGACCACACACACCCCATCTTTCAGAGTTACAATGTGAAGGAACTACAGTGGTGCCTCGCTTAACGAATGCCCTGCTTAACGGAATTTCCGCTTAACGAAAGGATTTTTTGAGCAGAGGTTGCCTCGCTAGACGAATTCGTTTTATGAAAAATTCATCTAGCGAATCGCGGTTTCCCATAGGAATGCATTGAAATTCAATTAATGCGTTCCTATGGGCAAAAAAAAGGTCAATTTTTTTTTCGTACATTCCTATAGGATTCGCTAGACGAATTTTTCGTTATAAGAAAAGACCCATGGAACGAATTAAATTCGTCTAGCGAGGCACCACTGTACATGGGTCTTATAGATCAAGGACAAGAACACTAAGGGCGGGGAGACGAGGCCCAGCAACTGCCCTTTACAGATGTGCTGCCCTGGATGCAACTCCTCCTGCTTCCAAAATTTAGATCAAAGGTGGCCAACACAGCACCCTCTGAATGTTGTTGGATCCCCAACTCCCCCCATCCTCAATGACAGGCCATGCTGGCTGGGGCAGATAGGACTTGGGGATCCAACAACTTCTAGAGGGCACCACACTGGCTATCCTCATTCCAGATTGTAAACTTCTCGGGGCAGAGAGCCGTCTTCTTCTTCGCACCCGCCTGACATACTTCCAGACTTTTTGCTCAAATCATGGAGTAAGGACGGACATGCATTTTCCCCATGAAGAGCTTTGGGGTCTCTGCAGGGCATAAGCAGGCCATGGGAGTTTCTGGGAGTCCTGGACATGACTCAAAGAGACAGCTCAGACTCCTGGCTGCTTCTCCAGGGGTGAGCTGATGTTGAATCCTCAGCTCACGCAAGAGGAAAAAACACAGCGCACGGGGAAGTGGCCTGCACTCTCAGATCCTCTGTGCCAGAAAGGGCACCATTCAGTAGCTCCAGCCCAACTTATGGTGGCCCACGTGCCAAATATGATCCTATCTGGGAGGGGGAAAGAGTTCAATACTTTTTATACAACTTCTCAAGGTACGCCTTATTTTACAAGGAATGTCATTCCCTACAATGTTACTTTATTCTAACATGAAATATGAGCAAACCAGACTACCTAATTTTAAATACTTCCACAAGTTCACAGCACAGCCCTCTACATGTCGACTTTGATGGAAACTCCACTGTGTGCGACAGAGCTTACTCCAGGCTTCCTCAACTTCGGGTCCTCCAGATGTTTTTGGCCTACAACTCCCATGATCCCTAGCTAGCAGGACCAGTGGTCAGGGATGATGGGAATTGTAGTCTCAAAACATCTGGAGGGCCGAGGTTGAGGAAGCCTGGCTTCCTCACTAGGAAGTGTGTTTAGGATTGCAACCTAAGCCACATTTTCATGCTCTTCTGCAAACTCAAGTTGCTGTGGTTTTTGATGCAAAAAGCCTTCCTATTGCTTAGGATCTCCACCAGTGCAAAAAGATCCGGAATAAATTCAAGTTTCTGGAAGTCAAAAGGGCGACGCCACATTTCAATGCACTGAACTCCTGTTCACTTGGGTGGAATAACTGCCGGGGCCGGCGTGGCTGAAGCAGAGTCCATGAGTGCCTTTCCGAGGCTCTCAAGTGCTACAGTACTTTAATCTCTGGGGAGGGGAAAACTGGCAAACAACCCTGGTCTCAAGTGTGGAAAAAACCGATTAGGCTGCGCAGTTAATAATTACATCAAAACTGATCTCAACCCAATTGCAGTCTGCAGTGATTAAAGGTCAGTATCCCACTTCCTGTTCCCAAAGCAGAAAGTCAGCAGAGGCTTGCCTATAGTTTCTCTGAAAGTCCCAAAATTATGGCCTCTCCCCCCCCCCCCGCCTTTCTCCTCTCTTTCTGCAAAGCAGGGCTTTCCCTTATATGGTAAAGAAAACTACCCATGACACCGGAGGGGCACTCCCAGGGCTAGGGCTAGCCGATAAACACAAGTTTCTGGTCTGTGTTTGCTCATAGTTTCACTATGAGACGACCAGGGATTAATGATTGCTGCTGCCGCTTGACAGCAACTATTTCCTTCCCCCTCCAGTCATCATTCTGAAGTGAAGGGGAAGGGAACAGCACCCTCCACCCTGCAGGGACTCCCCTTCAACAACCCTGCTAGTTACCTGATCTGTCTGTGGGTGCTTTAAAGGAATATCCTGGCAGGATTTGGAATTTGCACAATAACACTGGCCACTTCTTACAGCCTTGCCTTTAAGCGCTTGCCTGCTCTCCAGCCCTGCACTGCCATTCTGCAGCAGGCTAGACAACATTTTTACAGACCAGCAACTTTTGCGGACTTACTTAAATGACCTTGGCTTTAAAAGTCCTTTGGTTGATTATATATCCCCACCCCACCCCAGTATGGCTTCTACATTATTCTCATGCTGCCGGAATTTGTTAAATGGGCTGATCTGGACATGTGTTTTGGGGGATTTTTTAAAAAAGGAATCATGTTTGCTTTAATCTGTTTTTATTACTGTCTATTTGCTGCCTCCAGTCTCTTTGGAGAAACAGGCAAGCAAGAAAAATGTAAGATACATACAAGGCTTCCTTAACGAGCAAAGTTTTCTCATATGCTGAGATGAGCCCCCAGGCATAGGACTGCAGCCTGAATTGCAAAAGCCATCTAAGTCAGCGATGGGGAAACCTGGACCCCAAGTCCCAGCAGCCAGCACGGCCAATGGTCAGAGACGGCAGGAGTTGGAGTCCTGCTCCATCTAGAGCCCCCACCCCCAAGCAGCCCTGGCTTCGGGTTCCCCCTGCCCCTCCTCTTCTCATCCCCACCTCCCTGTGCTTTGCATGGCGATCAAGCAAACGAGTGGGTCACGTGCCATTAAGTCAAGCATCCACCCCACACTGCATCTGCCCAACTAAATGTTTGCTGCAGAGAAAAGGGCAGGATTGCTGGGTTTTGATAACAGAAAACCATCCTTCTTGCACACTGGGTGGGGTGCCAAATCCCAGCAGGCAAACAGGGACAGCAATGAAGGCCCCACCTGCACTACACGTTTAAAGCAGTGTTGTATCCCTTTTAATGGCCACGGCTTCCCCAAAGAACCATGGGAGCTGTAGTTTGTTAAGGGTGCTGAGAGTTGTGAGCAGGCCACCATTCCCCTCAAAAGAACTACAGTTCCCAGAGTTCCCCGAGAAGAGGGATTGTTAAACCACTCTGGGAACTGTAGCTTTGTGAGGGGAATGGGGCTCTCCTAACACCTCTCAGTAGCCTTAACAAACTACAAGTTCCCAGGATCCTTTGAGAGAAGTGTTGGTGTTTAAAGCGGCATCGCAATGCTTGAAATGGAGGTGGGAGGGAGCTGCTGGCATCCTGAACATGTTTGTTGCAGCTGCCACTTCTTTTTTTTACCTTGTGACTTTAAAAAATAAAATAAAGTCCTGATCTGAAGACCTGTATGGCAACCCTTCATGGATCAATGCCTTGTCGTGGCGAAGGGGCTTGAATAACTCAGAGAAGCTATGAGCTATGCCATGCAGGGTCACCCAAGATGGACAGGTCATAGTGGAGAGTTGTGACTAAACGTGATCCACCTGGAGAAGGAACTGGCAAGCCACTCCAGTATCCCTGCCAAGAAAACTCCATGGACAAAGACAACAGGCATATAAAAGTTATGACGCTGGAAGATGAGCCCCTCAGGTCGGAAGGCGTCCAACATGCTACTGAGGAAGAGCGGAGGGCAAGTACAAGTAGATTCAGAGCTGATGAAGCGGCTGGGCCAAAGCCGAAAGGACGCTCAGTTGCGGATATGCCTGGAAGCGAAAGGAAAGTCCGATGCTGTAAAGAAAAATATTGCATAGGAACCTGGAATGTAAGAACCATGAATAGAGGTAAGCTGGATGTGGTCAAAAATGAGATGACAAGAATAAATATCGACATCCTGGGCATCAGTGAACTAAAATGGAAGGGAATGGGTGAATTCAGTTCGGGTGACTATCATATCTACTACTGTGGGCAAGAATCCTGTAGAAGAAATAGAGTGGCCCTCATAGTCAACAAAAGAGTGGCAAAAGCTGTAATGGGATGCAATCTCAAAAATGACAGAATGATCTCGATACGAATCCAAGGCAGACCTTTTAACATCACAGTAATCCAAGTTTATGCACCAACTACCGGTGCTGAAGAAAGTGAAATTGACCAATTCTATGAAGACCTACAACACCTTCTAGAAATGACACCAAAGAAGGATGTTCTTCTCATTACAGGGGATTGGAATGCTAAAGTAGGGAATCAAGAGATAAAAGGAACAACTGGCAAGTTTGGCCTTGGAGTTCAAAATGAAGCAGGGCAAAGGCTAATAGAGTTCTGTCAAGAGAACAAGCTGGTCATCACAAACACTCTCTTCCAACAACACAAGAGACGACTCTACACATGGATATCACCAAATGGGCAGCATCGAAATCAGATTGATTATATTCTCTGCAGCCAAAGATGGAGAAGCTCTATACAGTCAGCAAAAACAAGACCTGGAGCTGACTGTAACTCAGATCATCAGCTTCTTATAGCCAAATTCCAGCTTAAACTGAAGAAAGTAGGAAAAACCACTGGGCCAGTAAGATACAATCTGAATCAAATCCCTTATGAATACACAGTGGAAGTGAGGAACAGGTTTAAGGATTTAGATTTGGTGGACAGAGTGCCTGAAGAACTATGGATGGAGGCTCGTAACATTATACAGGAGGCAGCAACGAAAACCATCCCAAGGAAAAGGAAATGCAAGAAGGCAAAATGGCTGTCCAACGAGGCCTTACAAATAGCGGAGGAGAGGAGGCAAGCAAAATGCAAGGGAGATAGGGAAAGATACAGGAAACTGAATGCAGATTTCCAAAAAACAGCAAGGAGAGATAAGAGGGTCTTCTTAAATGAGCAATGCAAAGAAATAGAGGAAAACAATAGAATGGGGAAAACCAGAGATCTGTTCAAGAAAATTGGAGATATGAAAGGAACATTTCGTACAAAGATTACCATAATCAAGGACAAAAGTGGTAAGGACCTAACAGAAGCAGAAGACATCAAGAAGAGGTGGCAAGAATACACAGAGGAATTATACCAGAAAGATATGGAGGTCTCGTACACCCCAGGTAGTGTGGTTGCTGACCTTGAGCCAGACATCTTGGAGAGTGAAGTCAAATGGGCCTTAGAAAGCACTGCTAATAACAAAGCCAGTGGAAGTGATGATATTCCAGCTGAACTATTTAAAATTTTAAAAGATGATGCTGTTAAGGTGCTACACCCAATATGCCAGCAAGTTTGGAAAACTCAGCAATGGCCAGAGGATTGGAGAAGATCAGTCTACATCCCAATTCCAAAGAAGGGCAGTGCCAAAGAATGCTCCAACTACCGCACAATTGTGCTCATTTCACACGCTAGCAAGGTTATGCTTAAAATTCTACAAGGCAGGCTTAGGCAGTATGTGGACCGAGAACTCCCAGAAGTGCAAGCTGGATTTCGAAAGGGCAGAGGAACCAGAGACCAAATAGCAAACATGCGCTGGATTATGGAGAAAGCTAGAGAGTTCCAGAAAAACGTCTACTTCTGCTTCATTGACTATGCAAAAGCCTTTGACTGTGTCGACCACAGCAAACTATGGCAAGTTCTTAAAGAAATGGGAGTGCCTGATCACCTCATCTGTCTCCTGAGAAATCTCTATGTGGGACAAGAAGCTACAGTTAGAACTGGATATGGAACAACTGAGTGGTTCAAAATTGGGAAAGGAGTACGACAAGGTTGTATATTGTCTCCCTGCTTATTTAACTTATATGCAGAATTCATCATGCGAAAGGCTGGACTAGATGAATCCCAAGCAGGAATTAAGATTGCCGGAAGAAATATCAACAACCTCAGATATGCAGATGACACAACCTTGATGGCAGAAAGTGAGGAGGAATTAAAGAACCTTTTAATGAGGGTGAAAGAGGAGAGCGCAAAATATGGTCTGAAGCTGAACATCAAAAAAACCAAGATCATGGCCACTGGTCCCATCACCTCCTGGCAAATAGAAGGGGAAGAAATGGAGGCAGTGAGAGATTTGACTTTCTTGGGCTCCTTGATCACTGCAGATGGTGACAGCAGTCACGAAATTAAAAGACGCCTGCTTCTTGGTAGAAAAGCAATGACAAACCTAGACAGCATCTTAAAAAGCAGAGACATCACCTTGCCGACAAAGGTCCGTATAGTTAAAGCTATGGTTTTCCCAGTAGTGATGTATGGAAGTGAGAGCTGGGCCATAAAGAAGGCTGATCGCCGAAGAATTGATGCTTTTGAATTATGGTGCTGGAGGAGACTCTTGAGAGTCCCATGGACTGCTAGAAGATCAAACCTATCAATTCTTAAGGAAATCAGCCCTGAGTGCTCCCTGGAAGGACAGATCGTGAAGCTGAGGCTCCAATACTTTGGCCACCTCATGAGAAGAGAAGAATCCTTGGAAAAGACTCTGATGTTGGGAAAGATTGAGGGCACTAGGAGAAGGGGACGACAGAGGACGAGATGGTTGGACAGTGTTCTCGAAGCTACGAACATGAGTTTGACCAAACTACGGGAGGCAGTGCAAGACAGGAGTGCCTGGCGTGCTATGGTCCATGGGGTCACGAAGAGTCGGACACGACTAAACGACTAAACAACAACAACATGGCAACCCTATGCATAGCAGCCATGTGAAACTCAAGCCTTGTAGCAAAGGAAACCAAATTCAAAGATGTTCAAATTGGTTTTTCTAAAAATTTGGTACCAACATCAATATGCATATTTACTTAGAAGTCAAGGGAGATTATTCCCATGTAAAGGAACGCAGGATCACAGCTTGAATGAAACTGGTTAGCAATGCTCAGGAAAGTTGCCCATCACCCAGGCATCCATGTTGTCTGAGTCACCAGCTGCACTTGCTCAAAGCGGAGTTCTTTTGTGGGTGAATCTCAGACAGCATGCTTGAGAATTTGCAGCCCGGACAGCACAACCACACACTAACAACCTGGATGAAGAGAAAGTTGCAACAAAAGCAGGACAGGAAAGTGCACAAGTAGGGGCCTTTTTCAATAGTAATGACGGCTAAGTGGTATCATTATAGTTACAGGTAGGTAGCCGTGTTGGTCTGACGTAGTCGAAACAAAATAAAAAAATTCCTTCCAGCAGCACCTTAAAGACCAACTAAGTTTTTATTTTGATATGAGCTTTCGTGTGCATGCGCACTTCTTCAGATACCTCATCATCATTATGATGGCTAAGTGGCATCCATGTTCAGTGGTAATGTACGGTATCTTTGAATGCTACTTTCTGGGGAGCAACAGCATCAGATTGCTACCTCCTTTGTGGACATTTGGCTACCACAGGAAACAGGATGATGAGCTAGAGTAGCCTTTAAGGGCTGATCCAGAAGGGTTTTCTCATGGGTGGCATATGCATAAAGTGACATTTGTCTTTCAGCAAATACCAAAGGGCAGAGTCACAATCCAAAGAAACTGGGTGGTTGCGGGAGAGTTTTGTCATTTTAAGTACACTGTTAACCTGCAGAATTATCTGCCACAGGGAGCTGTGGTGTCGAGTAGCAAAGCCATTCCTTACACCAGGAAAGGGCACAACAAAAGGCGGGAGCACATTCTCCCCAATAAGAAGAGTCAGGGCAGGAGCGATGACCCCCCCCCAGATGTTGCCAGGGCTCCTAACACCCAGCAAACCTGGCAGCCAGCATGGCCAGGGTTCAGGGGAGGTGGACAGCAGTATTCTAGCAACATCTGGAGGGCCAAAGTTTGGCTGAGTAACTCCCCTGGCAGACAACAGGGAATCCCATGGGGGTGCATGAAAGGTCTGGCCCTCCCCCATCAGCCCACTTTATTCCCACGTTGGCTGTGGAGAGGGGGGGGGAGGGAAATATTTTCCATAACCAGCACCCCTCATGCCCCAATCTGCTCTGCTGAAGGCTTTTATTACTACTGCTATTTTTGCTAGCCTACTAAGAGAACTGGTAGGACAGGTGATGTTTTCATTCTGTGGGAGGAGGAGGCCATCTGATGGGCCATTGTGAGAAATGGATGCAGGGACAGAAGCGTTTTTGGCCTGATCCAGCAAAACTATTCTTATGTTCTTTGTTCTGATCCAGCGGCAGGACTCTTCTGATGTTTGCTGAGAAAGAACTCTAGTCCGGGGTGCAGAACATCCTCCAAATGTTGCCAACTACAACTTCCATCATCCCTGGCCTTGCTGATGACTGCAGCTGATGGGGGAATGGAATCCAACAACTTAAGGAGGGCCAAAGGGTCCTCTAGTCCAGTGTTTCTCAACCAGTGTGCCTCCAGATGTTTTGGGACTACAACTCCCATCATTCCTGACCACTGGTCTTGCTAGCTAGGGATGATGGGAGTTGTAGTCCCAAAACACCTGGAGGCACACTGGTTGAGAAACACTGCGTCTAGTCAATAAATTTGCCCAGCTATAACACACAATGTTGTTTGCACCTAATACTGTGACCCTGTATTAGGAACATTCCAAAATGAATGTTCAGCTACCTTTCGAGGCTGGGTGCAGTGCAATATGGTCTCTCCTTCATTGGGGTTGGATGACCACCTCTATCAGTGATTCTTTAGCTGTGGGCCCTGCATTGTAGGGGGTTGGGCTGGATGCCTCTAGAAGTCTATGAATCAGAGTGGGAAGGGACCCCAAGGGTCATCTAGAGTCTAACCCCCTGCAATGCAGGAATCTTTTGGCCAACGAGGAGCTCGAACCCATGACCCGTTATATGATAAGTGGCATCAGCTGTGAAAGGCACAGAGAGGGACACACACACACACACAAACAAACCATCACTTTCTACTTTGGGAAGAAACATGGGTGTAGCCAGGAATTATTTTAGCGGGGGCAGGCTTTTGTTGCCGGGGCAGAACCAAGATATCTGCAATGAAATTGGTCAGTTAGTTATTTCTATTTATTTACTTGATTGGGGTGGGGTGGGGTGCAGGCTACACCCATGGGAGCAAATCCCCCATTTTAAAGAGAAAAGTTGATATGGTGCAGAGGAGAGAACGCTGAGTTCAAGTTGGGGAGGAATTCAAGTCTCTGCTTAGCTTTAAAGCTTTCTGGTCTCTGAGCCTCACCTACCCCCCCCCCCAGGTTATGGAAGGGCCCTAGCTCAAAGGAGGAAAGGGCAGAAGCTCAGCAGAACAGCCCCTTCTTAGGAGGCAGGTGGTTCCAAGTTCGATCTTTAGTAGGCCCAGGCAGAGCTGGGAAAAGCTCCTGCACAAATCCCTGGAGAGCCCTTGTAGCCAGTACTGAAGCCATGCTGCTGGAATGGTCCCACTTGGCATCAGGCAAATTTCTGGGTAGGTAGGCTATGAGGCTGGCATGCCAATTTTACAAGGAAGGCCGGATAAACCGGAATCAAAGCCTGCACATTAATGCATGTCCTTCACAACCATGCTGTTTTGCATGGATTTTATACTCCGTTTAAAAAAAGTAAACACTTAGAAACCCCTCCCTGTGCCCAGAGCCCCGCCCTCTTGATCCCAGAGGTGTAAAGGTGGGTTTTGCACTACTCCGAATTCGGATTTTCAGGGGCACGTGGTGCAGACCTGCGCCTTGCGCCACGACGCGTAAAGCAATCCTAAACGGTAACTCACTCTAGCTATGCTCTCTCTCCAAGCCTGAGCCTAAAGCGACTCCTGCAAGGCTCTCATCGGCCAGCTCGCTCTTGCGGGGAACTTTCGAAAAGCGCCGCCTTTGTTCGACGAGGCGAGGCCATCGCAGCATCCCCGGTAGCCCCCTTTGTCTCCCGAGGAAGCTTTTGGGAGACAGGCTAGGGGCGCGCCTTGCAAAGGCCCGCGGCGGGGAACGGACCGTCAAGGAGGGAGACGGGATGGAAGGGCAACGGATGAGCAGCCGACTCCAAGGGGGACTCCCAAGGTCCCTCCAGAAATCCGAGACGGGAGAGGGAAAGAGAAAAGACCTCCTTTTCGCGCTCTGCGTCTCGCCGGTTCCCGGGCCTTGCTGGGCAGCACCGCGAGCTGGATCGGGGGCTCCCGGCCATAGCTGCCAAGTTATCCCTTATTTTAAGGGACTTTCCCTTATGCTGAATAGGCTTCCTCGCGAGAAAAGGGAAAACTTGGCAGCTATGCTCCCGGCGGAGCGCGCAAGGCTCCCCCGACGGCCCCCAGCTACGTCGCCAAAGGCGCAGAGGAGGAAGGGCGGCCGCCGCCCTTGGAAATGCGGCGTCCGGCGCGATGCTCGGGGGATGGCCGCCGCCTACCTGTTCGCGCACCGCCCGCTCCTCGTCGAGCTCCCGCTGGAGCCGGCCGGCCCTTTCCTCGGCGCCGTCCGCCTGCTCTTGCAGGCTCCGGATCTTCCGACGCACGGCCTCCAGCGAGCTGAGCCCCGCCGCCATGGGCACCGTAGGAGGGAAGAAGGCGAGGCTGCAAGAAGGGGAAGCGGGCCACAGCCGACCGGCAAGCAGCGCGGCAGAAGGCGAGGAGGCAAGGCAGCGCCCACCGCCGGCTCCGGCTCCTCCCGCCTCGCCACCTCCGGAAGTCCGCTTTCCCTTCCCCGCCAGCTTCCACCTGCGCCGCCAGGAGACGCCGGCGTCTCGGCGCGTAGCCGCGCCCTGCCTTGCCGTTGGCTGCACGGACTCTAGGAGCCTCACAGACGCGCTTACTCGCAAGTAAGCCGCAATCGTTTCAAGGCTGCTTGTTCAGCGCCTAAAGAACAGCCCAAGCAGCATCACTGAGATCTGCGGGACTTCCTCCGGATGAAATGCGCTACGGATCGCGCTAGTCCAAAGTTATATGTGGAGACGTCCGCCCCTGTTACACTGTTAGTTTGGAAGTAAACCTCTCCCCTTATTAAACAATTTTAATCAATAAAATATATATCCAGCTTGATTGTAATAAAACCAGTGGAATTCATTTCCTAGAATTCCTCCCGAGTGAGTCCAGCTCTAGTTCAAAGCAGTGGGATTTGCCACTGAGTAAGCATGTCCATGATCAGGTTGCATGCAGAAGACACAGTTCCTCACATACTTTTTTTGCAAGGCCCACAAAATCTTACAGTGGAGCAAACGCTTCTGGGATCATGCTATGTGATCTGCTTTTGATTGCCTCTCTGCATGTTGTTGTTTAGTTGTTTAGTCGTGTCCGACTCTTCGTGACCCCATGGACCATAGCACGCCAGGCACTCCTGTCTTGCACTGCCTCCCGCAGTTTGGTCAAACTCATGTTCGTAGCCTCTCTGCATAAGAGTACCCAAATATTTCCCCAGTGTATGGCCTGAAGAGGCAGGCACCCTCTAGACTGTTCCACAGGTCAAGCTCGCATGGGGGGTGCTCTTTCACAAACACCTCAAATCCCTGCATCAATAAATCTAGCATGTCCAGGGTTATGCCTTAGCCTTTTTTCATGGGTGTACCAGCTATCTAGATGTTTTTGTATCAGTAGTCGAATGTATTAACCAAGTAAATATATTAACCATTTTTGCACATGGAGGAACAATCCCGTGAGCCCTCCCTTGCCACCTGAAGTGGAATAGCTCTGACACAAGATGAGAGAACTTGGTATTGAATGCAGCAGAATCTCGCATTTCCCAAGATGCAGCCCGCTAACCCACATGACTCTTGCTTGCGTAGATGGGGGTGTCCAGCAAGGAAGGGTCTCTTAGCCTTGTTCCTGTGCTGTGGTGGCCCACAGAAAGCATCTCTGTCCCAGGCCTGTTCTAGAACTGCCCCTGCCTCAGCCTCTCTCTCCTATTTGTACTAAGACAAAATGCCCTGGGGCAGGAATGGGAGAGGTTTGGGGGCTTGCTGCAGCAGAAAAGGGGGTGGGAGCGAATGGAGACTTCCCAGAAAAGGTGCACAAGTGCCACCTGGTGGTCAAAGATTCGCAGTAATTCCAAGGTGGGGTTGTGCTCCCAGGGACAGATGCTTTGGCTCAAAGTTATACTACACAGCAACATTTCCTGGCTTTAAACCAGGAGTCAGCAAACTTTTTCAGCAGGGGGCCGGTCCACTGTCCCTCAGACCTTGTGGGGGGCCAGACTATATTTTGAAAAAAAATATGAATGAATTCATATGCCCCACAAATAACCCAGAGATGCATTTTAAATAAAAGGACCACATTCTACTCATGTAAAAACACCAGGCAGGCCCCACAAATAACCCAGAAATGCATTTTAAATAAAAGAACACATTCTACTCATGTAAAAACATGCTGATTCCTGGACCATCCGTGGGCCAGATTTAGAAGGTGATTGGGCCGCATCCGGCCCCCAGGCCTTAGTCTGGGGACCCCTGCTTTAAACTATGTAAAGAGTTGAGCAACTGGAGCGCTCGCAGGCCAGTGTTTCCCAGTTGTTGGTGTTTATACTACATTTTTTAAGATTTGCCTTGAGACAGTCTTTAAACCTCTTTTGTTGACCACAAGCATTACGCTTTCCATTTTTAATTTTGGAATAGTGTCTGAGCATGCGCACACTACGTTGTCATCGGCATACTGAAGCTTTATGATATGACAGAAGTTACGGTAACCTTACTTTTTGCTTTCAGCCTGCTCAGATTGAAGAGCTTTCCATCTGTTCAATATTTCTACTCCGGTGGGGAGTTTCCCGTCGACAAAGTGTAGGATCATGGCAATGAAAATAAAGAATAGAGTTGGGGCAATAACACAACCCTGTTTAACACCTGATCCCACTGTGAATGGTTCACTTTCTGAAAAGTATGCTTGTTCAAGATATCAACATACAGAATTGTGGTGTCTGCAACTCTAGGTGTGTTTGGTGGGGGAAGGGGACTTTACTTCCTTCTATTTGGGAAAGAGCAAAAAGGGTTTAAACTGGCTCTGAACATGCTTGTGTTATAATGCAAATGGAATGGAAAAATTGTGCCCCGCCCCCTGAAAAAACAGGAAGGGGGAAGGAGCAGGACTTGCTGGGCTAGAGAAAACTAGGAAGAATACTGGCTGAAACACAGGGAATGTCAAACCAGAGAATCGCCTTGAGTTGAACACTCCATAGTCCAGAGTCATTCTAGGATAGGGGGGGGGGCTTAGTGACAGCAGGATGCTAAAGTCTTGTGTGGAAGCCTGATGATCGTCTTCCAAAGCAACTACTCTATTCTGAACTTAAAAATGGAAAGTGTAATGTTGGTGGCCCACAAAAGAGGTTTAAAGACTGTCTCAAGTCAAATCTTTAAAAATGTAGTATAAACACCAACAACTGGGAAACACTGGCCTGTGAGTGCTCCAGTTGGAGAACAGCCTTTACCAAAGGTGTCATGGGCTTTGAAGAAACTCAATCTGAGGACGCAAGGGAGAAACGTGCTAAGAGGAAGGCACGCTAGGCAAATCCACACCGTGATAAACTCCCGCCTGGAAACCAATGTCCCCACTGTGGAAGGACATGTGGATCCAGAATTGGCCTCCACAGTCACTTACGGACCCATTGTTAAAACTGTGTTTATGGAAGACAATCTTACTCAGCTATGAGTGATCGCCAAAGAAGAAGAAGAAGAGTGACAGCAGGATGCTAAAGTGCTGTCCAAAATACTCCAGATATCTCTAAGGAGTTTCATAGTAACAAGGCACAGGGGGATTCTTGGCACCACTAGAAAGACCGGGGTGGAGGACAGTCGAAGGGCGGTAGAGGAGAGGACTTACGCCATCACCATTCCTTCTGATTGCAGAACCAAGTGGCTAATTCTAAAAGGATGCCTTTTGGAACTGACTTCACATGGCTGGTCTTGGGGGTTTGGTAAAAAAACGAAAGCAGATCCTAAAGCCTGCCTACTCCTGATCTTGTCCAGTACTGCTGTCTTTGACTGGCAACAGCTTGTTAGTGTCTCAGGCAAGGATCCTTTAAAGCTGGCTTTGCCAGTCTGGTACCCAGCTGGCTGGAGTTGATTGGGGGGGGGGGGAATCACCAAACTTCTACATGCAAAAACCAGGGATGTCTGCCATTGAGCTATGGGCTTCTCTTATTCTGCTCCCCCATAGGGAGTGGTTCCCTCACTCCTACCTTATCTACTGATATGAGCTATGACGAAGGCTAGCCAGGGTTTCCATTTGACTAGGATTTGCAACTTCAATTAAACTTTGGCTTCAAATCTTGGTCAGATGAGTCGCCAAGTTGGGTGTGGTGGGTGTTGGCCTATGGCAGAATCAGCTCCTCCTCAGTCCTGGTTTAAGCATGACACCAGGAATATATATATTTAAAACCCAGTAATTCGACAACCTACCTGGCTGGGATGAGAACTTAGCATCTACAGAAACTTCTGCCAGGTTTTCAGCCCCAACCACGTGCGTCATCTCTGGTGACTGTGTGAGCAACAGAAGTACGCCAGCATGTACTTCTGTAGCATGTGGCTCTGGCGCACTAGTTGTTTCTACATGTAGATGTTTCTGCTTTTAAATACACACACAGCTTCATATTTAAACTGAGCTTCAATTGTTTCCTTTAAAAATACCCATTTTAAAAATGAATGGAGTAGTCTGCAAGGAGGGTAGGAGGGTCTTTTTTTAGAGAGAGAGAAGCTGCTTAGCCCTCTTCATTATAACAGTTTTCTTTCCACAAGAGAGGATGTTCCACATGTTCAGAATTATATCCTATGGAGGTCGGCACATGGAAAATATTGTTCCGACCATCCAAATTGATTTTTAGCTGAAAGCTGTGTTCAGAAGCCAGAAGGAACCTGGCCTGCTCACCCTCCTGGGAGGGAGAAACACACATGGGATGACCATTTTGGACTAACATAAACCTCCTGAGGAAGCCTTCAAAACACACACAGGAACTCAGGGCAGAAGTGGAGGATGGAATAACAGGCAGGCAGATGAAGCAGGCAGATTTCAGCTGCCATTTCATACACCTGGGGAGTAAGCCCCGGATTATTCAACTCACCTTACTTTTGAGTATTATAGCATAGGATTGGGTTGAAAGGCTGCAATCCCTAAACACTTACCAGCCAGCAAGCCCCACCCCACTCAATCTACTCAGAGGGACTCGGTCCTGAATCACCTGATAGGAAACATAGTTTTCAAAGCAGACTAAGTTCAGATGGGGCTGCCTGTACTGCAGCTTTCTGGCAGTGAAGGCTTCTGAAAGTAGGATCTGTGACAGTTTAGAACACTAGGGCACACCTTTACAGTAGAAGGGAACCTGCCAAGGCTCTGCTGACTGGTGGAGGCCACACGGGGAACAGGACAGAAACACCCTAGAGTTACTCATTAAGCCGTTCCCTCCCACTACAGGCAAACCAGTGTGTCTCAAAGGAAGTGATTTGGCGGCCGACTGCCGTCTGCTTTGCCCATGACTAATGTCCCTGCAGTTGCCCAATCCCAGCCGGTAAAGGTGATCTCACTCCAGGGAGCCCTTCCTCATGCACACTCATTTAACATCCCTCCTTCCCTAAGCATTTTTTTCTGAATCAATCCAGGAAATTATTTCCTCTCTAGGCAAGTTGGCCGTCTAGGTCAATCGGCACTGCATCTCCTTTTTGCTGCTTTCTACAAAAAGAAACCCCACACTTAAAAGGTGCAGGGTGGAAAAAAGTGGAGTTTGTGGCAGGCCCACTTGCAAACAGATAGGGAAGGAGCTCTCGCTTTCCTTTCAACATTTGCAAGCCAATGCGCCTGCTTTCTGAATTAAAGTGAAACGGCAAGAGTCGCTTTCTGAGAATCCAGTAGCATTTCTCAGCTCTCCCCAGCCTTCATCTGAGACAAGCCATTTCAAAATAGTCTGCATTCTTTTCCTTATAAGGAATATCTCCCCTGGATCTATATGCGGTTCCTTTGAACAAGTTAAATAAACCGGCTGGCTGGAATGCTGACTTCCATCTATAGAATGCCACATACGGGGGGGGGGGGGAGACACACACATCTGAACCAGATTAGATGCAGCCTGTCTCTCAGACGAAGAGTCATTCTGTGGTTCTATGGCTGAAATTAAGTCAAACAGATTCCTTTCTAGGCTGGGCACAAGACTTTCATTTTTAATCCTACGCCATGTACTGAACAGAAATGAGAAAGAAGTTTGTCTTCCAACTTGCACTGAATCTCCTTCATTTAATACCACACTTTTGCCCATTCTTTCTAAAACCACTTATGTGTATAGAAGTTATGCTACCATTTTTTAAACGAGTGAAATATAAGTGACATCATCTGCTTGGGATGTGCATCACCCACTCTAAACTTGGGAGGACGTCTTTACTTGGAAAGAATTTCACTTGCACTGTAATGGACGGGGAGCTACAAATGTCTGAGAGTTACATGCATGGGACTATTTAATACTCGTCAAGGGTTAGACAGGTGGGCGGAATGAGAGGCTGCTAAGGGTGCAGCTCTCACCCATACCATATAAAGTGCTGAGCTATATATAACCCCAATGCTTATTCTCTGGATCTATCTCCTGCAGACTGCAGACCCAGCAAGTATCACCTTCCGGGCTGAGTTCTCACAGCTCTAGTTTTCTTGACAAACCTTTTGACTTTCAAAACCAGAAGATGGCTTGGAAGTTAAGAATCACTGGCCTACCTCTACCCTCAAATCCTTAAGCACAGACATATTTTGGTAACCTACTGGGTATCCATTACTGTATATGCATTGGAGCCTCAACTCAACAACCCTAATTTATTTACATCCCTTCTCTGTTTTATGTGTATCAATATGTGTCTTTTGAATAGTTGCAAAGATTTTAAACATAACATCAATTATACCTTCATCCTCTGCCTGCATATTGACCCCCGAGAGACATCTTTCCCCTTAGGTTATGAAGCAGTAGCACTTCACACACTTGGAGATACCCAAAATGAACAAATGGTATCCATGCTCTTTGGTGACGGGGTGACTGCCATCATGCAAGGAAAATGGTATGTTCCTGCCCATGTCAAGAGATGCCTGGCCCTGAAGATGGACTTGGGTGGCCTTAGAGGTTGCATAGGCTGATGGCAGCCCAAATGTTAGTGGTGTGTGTGAGATGGTGGAAAGGGAAGGGTACTCACATCTGCAGCTTTTTTCTCTGCCACCTCCAACTTTTCCTGGGCATCTTTCAGGGACTCAGAATATTTGTCCAGTTCATCTTCAGTGCTCTTCAGCTTCTTTTGCAGAGACACCAGCTCATCCTCCAGCTGGTTGTGGTGTGGGGAAAGCGGGGAGGACGTGTGGGAGAAGGGGGTGCAGCAGGCAAGGTGATCGCGCACAGGAGAGGTGCAGGTGCAGAAGGACAGGTGGACAGAAGAGGAGAGAAGGAGGAAAGAGGGAGAGAAGGAGAACCGTTAGCATCCTCTCAGCACGGTACCTTGGTGGCCTTCTCATCCGCAGCCAGCAGGCTCTCTTCCGCTTTGTGCTGCTCTTCCAGAACCCGGTCCCTCTCATCCTCAGAGGTCCGCAGTTGCTTTTCCAACTGCAGAATGTCCTCCTCCAACTAGCCACACATGTTACAGGCAAAAGAGGAGGAGACAGACAACACACTCAGATGCATTTGTGTCCAGGGACATTGCCCTGCTTTTAGCCACCCACCCCAGAATTAGTGGGAACAATATTTTTTAAAAGTTTCCATCGCAAGGGCAGACAAGACCAGAAGCAGGAGAAAAGGCATTATTAACCAAGCGGTATGTGAGGCAGGATGCAACAGATCTGACCATGGACCCAGTCCCATCCACAGGCCAGTCAACATCCTGTGCTTAGATACAGTTATTGACCTTAGAGGGTTTGGTTGTTTGTTTGTTTTTTAAATCCCACTCTGGAGATAACTTTTAAAAAGTGGGGTGGGAGACAGTCCCTGGTTTGAACTGGACCCCAATCCAGGCTTACTTAATCACTAGTAAATCTTGCTGAAACCATCAAAACAAGTTATTTGTGAGTAACTCTTTTCAGTGGGGCTTAGTCATGACAAGCTTGAGCTGTACAGGACTGATTGATGGCAAGGACCCTTATGCCCACTTGGAAATCAAGCAGAATGGGGAATGTTGGGGCTCCCTCCCACAGGGAGGCTGTGGGCTCAATCCTCTAGGCATGCCTCCTCAGGATCAGGGTCCTTGAGCCCAATGGGCAGCCTCACCGCTTGGCCTTCTGCATCTTTCCTCAGTGAAATCCCACCCCATGGGATTTTACTTCTGAGAAAAGAGGCTTCTGGTCCTGCTGTAGGGATTCTGATCCTCTTATTGCAGTGTGAAACTAGTTTGACGCTCAGAAAGCTGGCAGGCCGTCCTGTGTCTCGGTGTGTCCAAAAGTCCCACCGGCACACCCTGCTTCTTCTCCTCCACGACCTGGGAGCCGCGAACTGGAGCGTGCTACTGTCGAGCCACCGTCCAGAAACTTTCCCCTTCAGCCAACTGCTTTCCTCAGGAGGAGGTGCAGGCCCCTTCTCTCCCATGAGCCCAGCTTCTTTCAGGGGCAAAAAAGAAAGACACCCCCAACTTTAGGCAAATTTCCTCGACGGCCCACCGAGCGCCCTCTTTCTTACAAAGCACTCCAGAAACCCAACGCCGGGAAGGCAGCCCGTCGGTCTGGAACCCCCTGGAGATCCACGGACCTTACTCCCGAGGAAACACGTCGAGAATCGGGAGGGTCGTTTGCTGGAGCGCCTCCCTCGCCTTCTCGGGGGGTGGTTCCCCATATTCCCCCCAGACCCACTCCAAACTCCCTCCACTCCCCTGCGGGGCCCCGACGGGGCATCCGCCCACCTGCTTGCTCCTGTCCTCAGCCGCCTTCTTGTCGGCTTCTGCTTGCTCGGCCCGGTCCAAGGCGTTCTCCTTGTCCAGTTTGAGCATCTGCATCTTCTTCTTGATGGCATCCATGGCGGTGGTCGGGGGTCAGCGGCGGCGGCAAGAAGAAGAAGAAGAACGTCCCGGTTCGAAGGCGGCGGCGCGGCGGATCTGGGCGTCTGGCTGCTGCTGGAGCTGGAGCTGCCTTCCTGGAGGAGGCTGGGCTGCGCGGAGACGAAGGGCCGGGCTGAAGTGCGAGCGCCTCCCCAGTCGCGCCCGGCAGATAAGTACCGCCGTCCCCGGGGGCCGAGTGCATTCCTGGAGACATCCAATACTTTTTTGGGAAAGGGCTCGCGCCGCCCTTCCTCCGCCCGCCTCCCTAACCCTCCTCCTTTCCTTCTCCGCATCTTTTTCTCTTCTCCCTGCCATTTGATCCCAGAGATGCCTATATAAGGGCAAAGAGGGACGGGGCGAGAAGGCAGGAGCTGCTGCTGGGGAGCCTCCGTCCAACCTCGCGCGGCACTACGGCGCTCCTGCTTCTTCCCCCGGGCTGCGCTCCCCCAAGACGCGGCCCGGGATGGCCCTCACCAGCCTGGACGGCTTTCCGAGGAGGCGGGTGAAGACCACCACGCCATGGACGGCCATTGGGCTCTGCCTGGCCCCTTGCTGCCTTCCACCTCCGCCGTCGGAAGCGGGAAATTCCTCTGGAGCGCAAGTGGCCGGTGCGCCCTGGGCCTTCCCGTCCTTTGGGGCATCTTGTGAGAAGAGGGTGATGGACCCCATGTACGCCCCCCTCCCTGACTCTTTTTACGTTTATACAGTCCAAGGGGAAGCGGGTTCAAAGGCAGATTCAAGCCATTGAGCTCTCCAACTTCCTTGGATTAATTGACTGTATTTCCTAGATGCTTTTCATTCAAATGAATCCCAAAGTGGTTTGCAAACAAATAACATCGTAATACAGCATAACAGAACATCTCAAGTACAGCATAAATTAAATAAAACAATTAACAAATCATCAGTGAAACAATTGCAATCTCTTTATAAAATACTTTACTCATAACCCTGAAGAATGGCAGCCGCCAAAATCAAAGCTTGAAGTTTGGCAAACTCAAATAAACTGATTGGTTCTGGAGTGGGGAGGGAGGCAAGTTGGGATTTTGCATTCCCCACCCTTTTGTAATTGTTATGTACTGGAAATCAATAAAACTATACTTATAATAAATTTTTGAGAAACCAATTAATATCTATTGAACACTATTAACAAAGCAGCAATGGAAAATAAGCTAAGCATCACAATTACAGCCAAAGTCTTTATATATGACATATTTATATAAAACCATATATAAAACATGAGTCTTTGGGCCAGTCAATACTTCTCCCTCAGCCTGATCTACCTCACAGGGATCTTGGGAGGGTGGCATTGAAGGAAAGAGAGCTGGGGTCTGCAGAGGAAGGGTGGGCAATCTATTTCTTCTTTCAAGGGTCGAATTCCCTTGGGCATAACCCTTCACAGGGCGGAGCCAGAGACAAAAATGTTCTGGATTAACTGATCTGGAATCAGGACAGCCTGGCTTTGATGTCCACCATGGCTACTTTCTCTGATTAGAATGCCTAGGCTTGACCCAGCTATAGAGCTGGTGCAGCAAGCCTCACCTGGTGATGGAGCTGCAGCTGGATGTGCCTACTCTCCTCTGCACACACACACCCCGGTCAGGCTTGACCCAGGAATGGAGTTGCGGCTGCAGCTCCCTCACACACCGGATCCAGGCTCTGAAGAGGGAGCCTGTTGTGGTGGCCCCTGGACCATGGCCCCCCTCAGCCCCCCCCCGCTACACCACTGGGCCAACCAGATGCCTGTGGGAAACACGCAAGCAGAACCTGAGCACAAGAGGCCTCTCCTCTTCTGCGGTTTCCAGCAACTGGTGTGCAGGAGCATAAAAAATGTGTGGGTGGCGAGAAGTACATAAAACATCCAGGCAGAATGAGGAAGCAGAAAAAAAGGAGCACTGATGGGATGGAAGAATGGGCAACTTCAGAAGGCATTTGAGGACCACATCAGGTGCGACCTTGGGTTTTCCCTCTTGGGCTGTGAAAGAAATGCAAGATATAATTGTACTAAAAGAAACACAATAAAATCAAGCAATCACGTGTTCTAAAACTTAGATCAGGCATCCCCAAACTGCAGCCCTCCAGATGTTTTGACCTACAACTCCCATGATCCCTAGCTAACAGGACCAGTGGTCAGGGATTATGGGAATTGTAGTCCAAAACATCTGGAGGGCCGAAGTTTGGGGATGCCTGGCTTAGATGGACAACCAGTTTAAAACCCATCCATTGGTTGAATTGATTTAACAAATGTACGCACAACTCAAATGCTACTTACATTTTTTTCAGACAATGCTATAGTGGAAAGGCCATGTTACAAATTTCTGTCCCCCCCTCCCTGCATTTTCTTGTTGCAATAACATACCAGAGACAAAACAGTCAAAGAAATAAAGAGACCAAGTGTGCTCTTTTGACTTGCTGCCTTGCTGATTAATCAACCCCAGAATTCATTGGTTGACCTCCAGAATAAAGTTTATTGCCCTGTTTTAAGATATGGGAGAGGATTTGGATTACGGTAGTCAGTTTTCCTTTGCTGCAGGAAACTGAGGTCCTAACCCCACAATCTTTCTCTCTCTCCCCCACCCCAATGACAGTTCTCAGTCTTCGAACATACAGTACCATGACGGACCTTTCTGTAGAAGTAGAACATTTGCTCTGCATGCAGAAGGTTCAATCCCTGCCATCTCCATGTTGGGCTCGTGAAAAGCTCCTGTTTGAGCCAGTGCAGAATCTATACTAGGCTATATAGATTAATGGTCTAACTCTGTAGAGAGGAGAATGTTTCTAAGCATGCACAGATGTTCCCCCATACATATTCGGATGGGGAAGGCTTCTGAGGCCTTTAGGCTGGCTTTATTTATGAGTTATTTATATACTGTACACTGTTTTATGTGTTTTGCCTTTTACACCTTTAACCTTTTTGAAGTAAGCAAATTAATGCTATTATTAATTATTATTATTATTATTATTATTATTATTATTATTATTATTATTATTATGCCTGATCCTATTGCTTCTTATAAGTCCTGTGGGCAGGGCAGGGGCTATACTATGATCCATCACATTCTTTGTTCCAGATAAATACAAAAATGCTAGCAGTAAGATGAACTTCACATTAATCAAGAAGAGAATACGGTATCCCTGAGCATGCATAGAATTTTTTTTCTTGCACTGCAGTAAGACAGGAGGCAGAGAGTTCAGAACAAAGGGGATGCCTTCTGAGTCAAAGCAGCTTCATGCCAGCAACTAAACACCCCGTGGGTATATTCTAACCTGCACTAGCAACTGTCCATGCAAAACAAGCTGCTGATCATTATTCCAAATTAATAATGTTTGCAGAGCGTTGTCAGTGCCCTAAAGGCAGCCTTGCATGCCACACAGCCAAGTTTGCCCTTATCCTAGAACTGCATCCCAGGGTCCCCAGAGACCGTGCCTGGACCATGTAGTTCAAAGTTTGCAAACACTCTGCTGTGTTCACGCCAGAGTTCACACGACATTTTTAGGGGGAGCGGTAATCCTTGAGGGCATTAAAAGTCCATTTATTTATTTAAGTGTTTTTAGGTCTCTCAAGGTAAATACCTCACAAGGCAGCTGACAATTACTTAAAATACAAAACCACAAAAATAGATGCTTATAAAAACAAAACAATAAAACACCATAAATGAACAGAAGATAAAACTTTTTCATAAAGTCTGGCTAAAAGATGAAAACTAACTTCAAGGGTAGCATCATAACTGAGGGTCTGATTGGCTCATGAAACCCCTTTTCTGCTTTTCACTCACAGGCCAGGCAGGGGAAGAATATTTTCGTAACTGCAGCAGCCCTGGCAGATCAGATTTTGGCATGTCATTACATTTCTAATGGGAGCAACACATGTGGGAACTGAATGAGGAATGACGTCGGCAGAGGTTAGGTTTGAGGAGATATAAAAATATTTAGCTTTGAGCTACATAAGCCTGCACTTTCTCCTTTCCCACCGCCCCAATTGCTGACAATTACTTAGAATGACATTAATAAAAACCCACTTTCATTTGTGTTGTCTGTGAGGTAGGGCATCCCACACATTGGAAGCCGAGGGAGTGCTCCATTTTTCAGAGTTAAAACGGGATCTTTTTGGAATCTTGCTCAACCCTGAAAATGTTTATTCTAAGAGAAAATATCATCCCTTTTGAAAGGAACTTGATGCCCTCTTATACCCCACAAGTCACTGACCTGATCAGAAGGATATGGGGCCCAGAACGTTGACTCAAACAGGGATACAATGGGCAAACTCTTCTGAGAACAGATAATCTGGCTGCATGTCTACACAAGCAGCAGTCTTGATGGAGCAGGATAACTTGATGTAAGCACAGCCTGGCTGGAATCATAGAATCATAAAATCATAGAATTGTAGAGTTGGAAGGGACCCCAAGGGTCACCTAGTACAATCCCCTGCAATGCAGGAATAATAGTCT
Organism: Zootoca vivipara; assembly: GCF_963506605.1. Classification (NCBI taxonomy): domain Eukaryota; kingdom Metazoa; phylum Chordata; class Lepidosauria; order Squamata; family Lacertidae; genus Zootoca; species Zootoca vivipara. The sequence continues at coordinate 5,425,996 of NC_083289.1, read as the reverse complement.
CAATGCATAAGAGTACCCAAATTTTTCCCCAGTGCATGGCTCTGAAGAGGCAGGCAACCTCTTCCACAAACACCTCAAATCCATGCAGCAATAAATCTAGCATGTCAGGGTTATTGCCTAGCCCTTTTTTCATGGGTGTACTAGCTATCTAGATGCAGGGATTTAGTTACTTGTTTTTGTATCAGTAGTGGAATGTAAATATAAACCAAGTAAATATATTAACCATTTTTGCACATGGAGGAACAATCCTGTCCTGTGAGCCCTCCCTTGCTACCTGAAGCGGAATAGCTCTGACACAAGATGAGAGAACCTGGTATTGAATGCAGCTGGATCTCGCATTTCCGAAGGTGCAGCCCATTGACCCACAATACTCTTGCTTGGGGAGATGGGGGTGCCCAGCAAGGAAGATGGTGGACCACAGGAAACGGCTTGGTCCCAGGCCTGTTCTCTAGAACTGGGAATCCCAGGGCGCCTCAGAGGAACCTGCCTTGCCCCGTGCCACATTCTTTGTCCATCTAGCTGGGTATTGCCTCCTCTGACTGGCAGTGGCTTTTCAGGGTGATCATTGGCACAGATCCATCACTTCCATCACTCACGGCTACCAGATCTTTCCTTCTTTTTCGAACTCTAGGCACATCACACAGAGCTGCAGTGAGCAGCCTTCTCTGAGGGTGGACAGCTTGGGATCGCAAAATATTTCATGCCTCCCAATTTTCAACCTAAACATTGGTGCGTCTTGCTCAGCAATTCTTGCTCATTCACTGTAGAGTGAATGAGTGTAGAATTTAGAGACATTCCCTTAAATGGGATGCGAATCAGGAATAGGTAATTTGTGGACATGGCCTAAAGGCATGTAGGCCTGTCAGAGCACAACATAAATTGGAAGGAAGTATGCAGGCTGAAATCGTTTCTTTGCTCCCCCCACTTCCTTCTGCCTACATTCTTGGATTCAGAAATACAACATGATGTCCAATGGAGAATGAATAAAGTATCGGTGGCAGCACTGGGGTTCCTCCAGAGGTGCTGAAGCCCAGGCAGCTGCCCAGCAGCAGTACTATCCCCAGGTGCCCGTTTGGAACACCTGCCTCTGGCATTTGACCTCTGGGTCTCACTTGGTTGAAAGAGCTACAACAATTTCTCCTCTTCTCCCTGTACTTTGCCTATGGACATACCTTCCAGAAGCCCACCATTTATTTGCTAGTCCACGCAGGTGGCACTGTGGTCTAAACCACAGAGCCTAGGGCTTGCCGATCAGAAGGTCGGCGGTTCGAATCCCCACGACAGGGTGAGCTCCCGTTGCTCGGTCCCAGCTCCTGCCAACCTAGCAGTTCGAAAGCACATCAAAGTGCAAGTAGATAAATAGGTACCACTCCGGCGGGAAGGTAAACGTTTCTGTGTGCTGCTCTGGTTCACTAGAAGCAGCTTAATCATGCTTGCCACATGACCTGGAAGCTGTCTGCGGACAAATGCCAGCTCCCTCAGCCTATAGAGCGAGATGAGCGTACAACCCCAGAGTCGTCCGCGACTGGACCTAACAGTCAGGGGTACCTTTACCTATAAGGTAGCACTAGACTTTTTAAGGGGTGCTCCACATGCCCTGTTTATTGTTCATGTATGATGATTTGTGCTCAGGATGCTCTCTGGACGGTCATACATGATCCCACTTTCCTCACAATTTGTGCATCCCAAGGCTTTGCGGTGTTCGTACTGCTTCATTTCCAACCATTGCCTGCCTTGTAATTTCTTGATGAAGCCCTGTGACTTTTAATGCCCAAATGTTCTAGGTTTGTATTCGTTGTGCTAGACTTGAGCTCCTGCAGACAGTGAGGTAGCGTTGGGGAAGCATCACAGAACAATTTTAAAAGTAGAATAAATCCTAAGCCCTGTTTACTCCTTCAGCTTCTGACACCTCCTCTTCCCAGCCTTTGCCCTCTTCTCCCTGCAGCCATTCATTGTTGTCCCACCACCGCTCCTCTCGAGTCTTCTTCCTTTGGTGGTTCCCCAGCAGGCACATCCCACCATTCCTCTGCGTCCAACCAGTCCATGCCATAGTCCAATAACATCTGGAAGTCAACCCATTGATGCAGAAAGCCGGCCTAGGTTATCAGCAATGCCAACAACATTCATTTCATTTTGAAATGTAGAAGTGGCTCATTTGTTCAGCTGTTGGCTGACTCAAAAAGCTCCATGTAACATTCAGGTTAGATTACCCTTAGTGAACTCTTATGTGGGGCTGCCCTTGAGGTTGGTCCGGAAGTTGCAGCTAGTGCAAAATGGGTCGGCTTGACTGATCACTGGGGCAGGATAATCACCACCATGTTACACTGCTGTTGAAAGAATTACCAATTAGCTACTGAGCTAAGTTCAAAGTTCTGGTTCTGGTATACAAAACCCAATGCAGCTTGAGACGATGCCAAAAAATTCTGCATACCCTCTAACATTTTTCAAATGAAAACAGGAATGTCCTATTCCATCATCATCATCATCATTTTATTATTTATACCCTGCCCATCTCACTGGGTTGCCCCAGTCACTCTGGGTGGCTTCCAACATACTGTATATAAAAACATAATAAAACATCACACATTAAATTACTTCCCCTATACAGATGTCCTCTAAAGGTTGTATAGTTACTTATCTCCTTGATTCAGGGGGTCACATAACTCCACACCTAGGGTTGCCATATGTCTGGAATTTCCCAGACGTAGCCAGTATTCAGCCATCGTAAACAGCGTCCAGGCGGAAATCACTGAAATGTCCGGGAAAACCCAGACAAATGGCAGCCCATGTCGGAAGTGTAGCTTTTAGCAAATTTAATTAAAAATAGCTCAAAATCTCTCTTTTTAAAAAAAAAGATTTTGCAAGAAAAGCTCAACAACTTTGGACAAAACTTTAAAAAGCTCAACAATGTCTGTGTCCGGATTTTTCACTACCATACCCTCCAACATTTCTCTGATGAAAATAGAGACATCTGAAGGAAAAGCAGGACATTCTGGGATCAAATCAGAAACCAGGATGGCTTCTAAAAGTCCGGGGCTATCCCTGGAAAATAGTGGCACTTGAGGTTCTGATATCATCTTGGCTCACATATACCCAGCTGATCAAATACCATCTTTAGGAGAACTGTTTGTCACAGCAGCCAGGCCTTTAGTGTTGTAGCAGCTGTCCCCTGGAATTCCTTCCCCCTTGGATATCAGACAGGCACAATTTCTGCCTTCTTTTCAGTGCCTGCTGAAGATCTTCTTCCAACAAGCCTTTTAAGTTGAGATTTATTTCCAGTCTGCATCTATACTGAAACTGTTTTTAAGATGTTTTTAGGAATTTTAAAGTGTTTTATCACTTTGGGAGGGAGGGTGGGATATAAAATAAAAAAGGAAAGGTTGCATATACCGGTAACATCCTGTCTGAGCCCAGATGACTAAAACAGAGGAAGGATCTTCTATTGCCTCTGGGCAAAAGGGAACATCTTTCAGGCAACATCCTGTTTGACTGCTTACAAGGAGGGACTGACAAACCTCTCATTCAGTTCCTCTTTGGAGAGAGGATGTTGAATGTGGTTTGAGAGCCCCAGGCATGGGGGGAAGTCTGGAGAACCAGTCCGGGTACAGAAATCCTTCTTTCCCTGTAGGAAGATAGAGCGTTGCCAACCCTGAATGTTTTAGCAAGCACTGAAATCTGTGAATGAGGATTTTCTTGTTTACAGTGAGAGTTTGCTTCTCCCAGGGAGCTGAATATCTGGCAATTTAACTTGTTCCTCTGGTATGTGTACAGGAACGTAAAACAAAAACACAACATGCTTGCACAGATTCTTCAAAAGACCCAGCAGGTAAATTTCATCAGGTTTGCAGAGTATAAGGCCCGTATGGGACAATTGCAGCCCCCACCAATTATTTGTGATTCCACCCTGGGAAATTCCAGACACCCACTGCTTGGGGCCTCTTTCCCCACCTCATCTGTGGCCCGCACAGACCTGTCAATTAAGGGGGCGGGGAAAGGAGGGTGCCTTGCACTGTGTTCAGAAAGGCTCCTATTCTCCTTGTACACCTCAGGTATGCAAGGAAATCACTTTGTCCAGGAATTTAGGGAAGAGGTTCAGGACCCCACTCAGGAAGATGACCAGGAAGGGTCATGAAACGCAGCGAGATTTCAAAAGTAGGCAAAATCATACATACAGTCAAAAGGGGCTGAAGGCCCCTATCCACGTAAGACTGTGAAGTCCAGAGTAAAATTACATGGCTGCACCGCTGATTGGGGAAAGGAGACTTCCCCTCCCTTCCGAAGCAATTTGCACACATTGTATCAATGTGTTTGTATGTGCAAAGGTATGTGCAGGTTGTTCACACCTTATGCTCAGGTGCTGGGGGAAGGTCAAGCCAGGGGGTGCAATGTTGGGGGCAGGGCTAGTCTGCAAAGGGGAGGAGACCACATTGCTCTCCAAGGTAGCAGCTTTTGGCAACCAATCCAGTTGTCTAAAGTCAAAGCTGCCAGCTTGTGCAGCCTGGAAGAAGAGGGAGAGACTAGTTGCATCATTGCATTTAACATGCAGGGCACCGATGATTGCCTCACAGGGTCTGGGCTTCTGGAAAAGAGCAGTATTTTTGAGCAACCTCGAGACAATTGTTCTGCCTGCCTAGGAAATGCTGACTGGAAGAAGGGTGAAATGACCCAGAGAAACATTTGTATATTATGTAGGTGGAAAGGAACTCCTGTGTGGTTGTGCAACAGAAGAAAAAGGAGTTGGTGGAAAGGAAAGTATTTGTCTTGCAATTCCTCCCCCCCCCATTTTGTTTTTCAGTTTAAAAACACACCAAACCCCAGGTCCTAACTGGGTTAGAGAGCAATGAGATAGGTGCAGGGTAGCTGTGTGTCCTGTAATGAGCACTGTGAGGGTTTGCAGGAGCCAGGTCAACATGCCCAGTCAGGTGTGCTGCAGCTGGAGGCAAGCTCGCTCAAGAGGACTATATCAGGCAGTGATGGCCAAACTTGGCCTGCCAGCTGTTTTTGAACTACAACTCCCATCATCCCTAGCTAACAGGACCAGTCGTCAGGAATGATGGGAATTGTAGTCCCCAAACAGCTGGCGGGCCAAGTTTGGTCATCACTGATATAAGGCCTGCATCTTAGCCTGGGTCTTTGCCACACAACAATATAGTCTCCTGCCAACTGGCATCACCACCACCACTATTATTATTAATAATAATAATAATAATAATAATAATAATAATAATAATATTTAGTGCAAATTTCACACACACTTTTTACAAATGAATTTGCCCTAATATAAAGCATTTTGTATGTTGGATTTACAAATATAGATGTATTTTTACACACCCTTTCTTTCACTATACTGTATGCATATTCCCACATAAATAATTGCATTGCAAAATTCAGAGGTACGAATTCTGATTATTCGCATTCTGTTTTGTAAAGTGTGAATTTGGGTTAGATTCACCTTTCAATTCAAACCAAAACAAATTTCTCCCCAATTCCTCGTGCCTCCTAAAGACCTTCCTTTTGTATAAATCATTTAAGAAGAGATATTTATCTCCATCTGCATCTGTAAAGGGACCCCTGACCATTGGGTCCAGTCGTGACCGACTCTGGGGTTCTGGTGCTCATCTCACGTTATTGGCCGAGGGAGCCAGCGTACAGCTTCCAGGTCATGTGGCCAGCATGACAAAGCCGCTTCTGGCGAACCAGAGCAGCGCACGGAAACGCCATTTACCTTCCCATTGTAGCAGTACCTATTTATCTACTTGCACTTTGACATGCTTTCGAACTGCTAGGATGACAGTAGCAGGGACCAAGCAACGGGAGCTCACCCCGTCGCAAGGATTCAAACCACCGACCTTCTGATTGGCAAGCGCTAGGAAAAGAATACGACGGAGCTGCATTCTAAGGAGAAAGTCATGGTCCGTTTCACTGGATTGTGAGCATTTTGTCTACAGAAACCCAGGAAGAGCCTGTCTGCTGGTTCAGACCTGAGGCCCACTTGGCCCAACATCCTGCTCACATGGTGGCCAGAGAGAAGAGGCCTAAGGGAACCACACAAGCAGGATCTGAATGCAACAGCACTTGCCCTACTTGTGTCTCCCAGGCAAGCAGCTGAGGTTCCCGTAGGACTCGCAATACACTTAGTGAGTAAAGCAGCAGTTTCTCCCATGTGTGGCTTGTCCTCACCCTCCTCCTCCTCTCCTCAATGAGCTGTTAAACGGAGTCATCCTGTTGACTGCATCTGTAGGACTGGTTCCACCAGTTCTGGGGAAAACTGTTTTTCAACCGAGTAAGCATTTATGTGGGCTGGTTAAAGGGAGTTTATGTATGAGGGACTATTATTTTCCAATGCAATGTCTGGTTGCAGTCCTTGGCTGCAAAGTACGTGGCACTTAAAAGTCAATACTGGTTTGTTTTGGGGCATAGAAAGAAATATGTAGCTTAAATAAAATGGATATGCTAAATCCATCCCATGAGTGTTGGAATCAGGGGGACAACCTCTCTCTTATTCTTTTGCCTTATGGAACTAGGATTTACTTTTCTGGATCAGTGCCACTCAGGCCTACACTGGAGTTCTGGGAGTCCAAGATCAAATCTTATCA